>NW_024093956.1:0-10970 GCF_014356525.2 Nilaparvata lugens | reverse complement strand
CAGTTCATCCAGTTTTTAAAGTACTTCAAGTCTTCAGATAGTCAGTTTTTCACTTTATCAATTTTTGTGATTGTGAAGGAAGATTTTTTGTTCGGATTTGTATTTTAAATTAGTTAATCTGTTAAATTCAAAAATATTGTAGTACATACATTTTTTGGACTCAAAATAGTGTGGATTAAGTATCATTTTTACATAACCTCTAGACTGTGTATTCCAAATTAAGGTTTGAAGCAGTTTTGGGCGAATGCCTGTTGTTTACCTGCATTGTATCTATTGTCTATGAAAAATGAATGTATGAATTAATGAATGAATGAATGATGGATTCTTTGTCAACTTCTTTGCTAATTCTTTACTTCTCTCTCATTCTCTTTCATACCTCTCATCATCTTTCTCACTCTATCATCCACCTTTTAGCCCTTCTACTCAATCACTCACTCACTCCCTCTTACACCGTCTCTCTCTTTCTCCTACAGTGTCTCTCCCTTTCTCTTGCACACACACACACACACACACACACACACACACACCACACACACACACACACACACAACACACACACAACACACACACACACACACACACAACACACACACACACACACACACACACACCACAACACACACACACACACACACACACCACACACCACACACACACACACACACACACACACACACACACACACACACACACACACACACATTCAATCACTCTCTCTCTCTCTCTCTCTCTCTCTCTATCTCCTCTCTCTCTCCATCTCTTACACTTTCATTCCCTTTCTTTCACAGTACACTGTTTCTCCCTTCCTCCCACACACTCTCTCTCACACTTTCACTCTCTCCCACTCTGATTATGTCACTCTCTTTCCCTCTCACCCACGTACAATCTCCCACGCACCCTTTCTCGTTCACATCCCCAAAACACAGGGAATCGGCTACATCTTTCCTCTTCCCTCAACAACAATCCCTAACTGACTTGAGCTGTTGATTTCCTCTCATCTGTCTCTTCTTCTTCATGATCGGTCTCCTCCCTATCGCCTTCCTTTTTTTCTTGTTTTCATCTTTTTCATAATGTTCTTGTTCTTATTTCATTCATCTTCCTTTCCAAATGTCACTGCGTGCACAATATTGTAATGATGCAGGCAGCGGCAAGTGGGCAGTTTATTCCTAAATACAGTCGCCTACTCGAAAACTTTCTGATATCGGATGTCTAGTTGGAATGGGGTGTTTCTACCTACTTTATACTCCTTGAAAGTGCATTGAGGAGTTGGAAAATGGTTCAGGTTAATAAAGTCACATAAATGTCATGTTGGAATTAATCATCATCAATTCATTCAAAATTCAAGTAATAGTATTTTAAGTCACTAGGACGGGAAGGGCCGTTTTGCAGGCGAGAATGATGTTTCTAGTCGAGGCGTTAGCCGACTAAAGAAAACATATGATTTTTTACAGTATAGTATGGCTGTAATGTTTATATGCTGTATATGTGTATTTGTTCTACAATCAGCTGTTTACCGGCTTGATTTCATGAATGTAAAACAGCTGAAATTGAATGACTATGACAAAAATTATATGCGTATTCGATTTGGAATACTATTTAACGTGATATTTCGTGATTATTCAAGATGATTTGCTCAAGGAACCGTTTTGGGCTTTAAGCCTGTTGTTCCTCTCCCAATCATTCATAGTTGAGAATTATATTTTATCAATTAATGTATGAATAAATGAATAAATAATTGTCCATATTGATGCACAGTTCCGATCGTTGAGAGTGTTACCAGAATATGATTCTGTGTTTCCTCCTAACGTCCTAAGAACTCTCTCTAAATATCACGTTGAAATAGTATTCCAAATCAAATACTCAATATAATTTACTTGTATTTTGAGTGAAATTGAACGGTGAATTAATGAAGGGTTGGAGAGGTGTTGAAGATGATTTGATTGTCACATGAATGTTTGGACAGTCATTATTACACTATTTTACAAAATGTTTTCGAATGTTTGCTCTTATACATACTTTAGTGCTTATTATACAAAAATTCTCATTAAACCATACTTACTTACGAAGCGCTACAGCCCTACGTGGACCTTGGCCTCCTCAACAATTCGCCTCCAATCATCACTATCACCTGCTCGCCTCCTCGATTTTCTCACTCCCAAGAACGCCAGATCCATCTCCACATCTTGAAGCCAGCCGGTTCTGGGGCGACCTCTTGTCCTGGTACCTTCCATTCGTCCCATAGAGAAGGATAAGGGTACAATATTTATTTTGTCTGTTGTTTGTCTATGATTCGTCAATTGTTTAACTCTGATTAAAAAATTATTTTAGTAATTAGCCTACTGCACTACTAGTAAATCAGTAACTATTATTATAGTAATTAGCCTATTTGTTTGTCTCTGATTCGTGCATTATACTATAGTTCTTACTATATACTCTTTTCGAGATAGTTTATGTTCAGATAGCTTTCCATTGAGATAGTTTATACATCAATTACAAAAGTAGAACAGAATAATCATTGAGACTGACAAAGCCATTCAAAAGACTGTCCAAATCTTCCCTTCATCTAAACCGTGGACTTGACCAAGGAGAAATCAAATCACGTGACAATCAAATTGTCTCAACTCAATCACTAGTACGGTAGAACAACTCATGTTTATCAGTATTAATAGCTTGAACCTTCTTCATCCTATACTATTAAACGAGCAACTTCTGTTTAGATGTTCAGATGTTTATATGTTTGTATTTCACCGGATCTCGAAGACGGTTCTAACGATTCTCACGAAATTCAGAACATAGTAGGTTTATGATATAAAGATTCGATTGCGCTATGTCTCATCCCTGGGAAAACTAGCTGAAGGACATTAAAGGATAATGATTATTCATCTGGAAAAACAGCTGATAATAATTATTCGTCGTCTGTGGTGATGGAAGTGAGTGAGCGAGTTCATGTGTGTGGGACTGTGTCAAAATTATGATTCAGCCGTTGAACTTTGTAATTTCAATCAGGTACTTAGTGCCGGTTGCATAAAAGCCGGGTTATTTTCAATCCTGATCAATCCAGGGATCCATCTTTTGAATGGTCTTCTGATTTGGTTCACGTGAAGTTAATCAGGATTAGAATTTATCCGGCTTTTGTGCAACTGAGCACAAAATGTGCGGGAAATTTTTGAATTCCTCTGGGAATTAATCTCAATTTACTGTGATTATATAGAACATTTCTGTATGAATGTTATGAATGTTATTATAATTTCTTCTTTCGTAATAAATTTTTTATGCGTTTGTACTCCAGAGCGAAGCTCGGTCCCCGATATTCAATATAAATTACATTTATTGGGATTATTGAATAAAACTTGGACCCTACCAATAAATCGAAATTCAGTATGCTTTTAATTAATAGATCTCTGAACAACAATGTTTTTGAAACTGTCTGATTGTGCATTTAGAACCTTTCCTATTTTATCTCGACAGACATTTCTATATGACTGAACAAGTGTATTTCATCACCAGATAAAGAAGTTCAAGACTTCAATTTCAGTGAATGATCACTCTTCATAAAATATCATCAAGAAGAGCGTGAAACTTCTCCTTAATCTTTCCCGACTTTGCGTTTTTAATGTTGAATTGAAAAAATATTATTAGAAGCCTTTAAAAAAATCGAATATTGACTATAAACTTACTCCAACAATGGAAGCATGAGAATGACATTCATCTTATTCAGGGTTCTTTATCCATTCAAAATGGAAACAAAAATAGTTATGAGGAAAAACCCACTCATTCCTCATTACTGAGGGGAGATAAAATTTATAGATAAAAGTATCTATTCATCACCGTTCATATTCTATTCCGTTGAATAGAAACTTCATATCAATGAACCTCGAAGACATACGAAAATGATTATGATAGATTTTGATGCTGAGTTTTTAGCCCGCCAATTTCAAATAGTTTATTTTGAATATTTTTTTGGAAAACCAATTATAAACTATAATTCATTAACACTATTTGTTTCATGTAGTTTATTATTAAGTGTAGAACGTAATAGAAATTCAGATTTGAATTCCTATTCCATCAATTCAGTGTTCGACAGACAATGGAATAGGAAGACAATCTAGTGCTCTTCATAATACGATACGATCAAGTTAAAAGGCTTATTAGAAGTTAGAAGTATTCTTATTGATAATGCCAGCTTTGATGGTGCATCTAGCATTTCAAGGTGTCGTGTACTTGACCTCATTCAACCTTGGTTGATATCCTAGTTTTTTGTCCATTTTCAAGATCTATTCAATAGAACAAACAATTGCAATAAGGAATAAAAAAATCTAACTAAACTATAGAGACATGGACATACCTATACATTGATGAACAGAGAAAATAATCTGCTATCTCTTCTCTGAGGTTGATGTTTTTGACCTGATCGAGAGTTCCATGAGTTTGCACTTCTATTCTATCAAACTATTCTTGTAATCTACGTCCAAGTAATTACTATTATAATTCAGCAATCGGTGAATCTTCATAGTATTCATAATTATGAATATTATTCCTCAGGGCAGCTTTCATTATGAAAGTTGACGGGTGTGGCAATCCCGGGGATACCGAGCAAGTGGTGGATGCACAGTAGTTAGTTGGCTTCAACATCAAGTGCCAAGGTGATGGGAGGGGTGGCAGACGTCTCATCATCATCGTGAGCATCCACTGCGGGAGGAGATATACCTCTTGAAAAAACTAGGGACCATCAAGCTCCGGATGGTAGCACCCTTTAAGGGCTCCTTCCTAGGGTTACTAGGTGAAAACCGGCCAACGGTCTCGAAGGCGGATGAGGAGTAATCCCAACGGCGGAGAGAGCGGAAGAGCCTAGGGAGAAAACCCAAATAAAATCCAGGGTGGGCAATGCTCTGTAAACTGTGGTGAAAGTAGTTTGCCTAGGAGAAGAAAACTCTACACAATTGACTGGCCCTCCAGGTTGGGGGTTGAATCGTTAGGCCAGCCCCCTGACATTCACAAAAATTTTACTTGCTAAAAATCCCAATAACAAGCCTCGGAATACGGACTGGAATCAACGGAAACAAAAACATAGGACACGGAAACGATTGATGAATATGGATGTTGGAACATACAGGGACTGAACACCAAACAGGAGCAGGTGTTCAAAGAACTCCTCCGGTACAAAATGGATATCGCAGTACTGAGTGAAACTAAGAAGAAGGGCCAAGGAAATAGCTTCAAAGATGGTTACATATACTTTTGGAGTGGAGTGGATAAATCAGCTAGGGCTAAGGCTGGTGTAGCTATGGCAGTAAGAAAGAACATGGAGAAAAATATAACAGACTGGAATCCTGTAGATGAAAGAATTATTACGGTTGACATGATAATACGGGGAAGAGAGGTGAAGATATTTGGTATTTATGCACCCACGGATGACTCTGATGCAAACACTAAGGACGCCTTTTTTGACAAACTCTCTGAGGAACTGATCAAAACAAAAAGCAGACAAGAAATAATCTTATTAGGGGACTTTAATGGAAGAGTAGGACAAAAAATAGACAGTGGAATAATTGGACGACATGGGGAGGATGTAGTGAATGATAACGGTATGAGATGGATTGAGTTGTGTGAGCAATATTCACTGAGAATATTGAACGGATTTTTCCAGCACAAGGATATACATAAGTATACTTGGACGCAAAATACAAGGAATCTGAAATCGATAATTGATTATGTAGTGATTAAACAAGACTCGGCCATAACACCTTACGATGTGAAAGTTTGGAGAGGAGCTGAATGTGGTTCGGATCATCGTCTTGTGAAAGCCCCGGTCAATATCAAATACAATAAGAGACAAAGACTGCAGGAACAGAACAATAGAGGGGAAATCGCAACATCATACAACATAGATGGTTTAAAAAATGAATCCACAAGTTTTCTTTATAAACTGCGTTTGGCACAAAAATTAAAAGATGACATTACCGGCACAGCAGAAGAAATGTATGATAATGTGAAGAACAAAATTCACAAGGCAGCAATGGAAGCATTAGGTCCAAAAGTAAAAACGAAACACAGTAATTATTGGTGGACTGACGATCTAAAAGATCTGGTGGAAGAAAAGAAGAAGCTGTATCATAAATTTTTAGTATCTAAGGATGTCGAAGACAGGAAAAATTATAATAGAATTAAATACACAGTGAAAAAGGAAATAATAAAAGCGAAAAACCAAACTTGGGATGAAAAATGTGCAGAAATAAGCTCAATGATTGGAGGATCTAGGTCTAGGGAAGCTTGGGCCACTATAAACAATCTAAAAAAAAATTTGAATGAAAAAAGAAAAATTAATCCTATAAGAATAGAACAATGGAAGGAGCATTATAATAATCTTTTGACAGAGCACCGTACTGAATATCTAGAGACAGGAATAGATGTGGAGGAAATAGTAATAAGAGAAGCAGAGCCAATTAAGTTGGAAGAAATAAAAACAGCACTGCTTAAAATGAAGAATAATAAAGCCCCAGGACCAGGTGATTTGCCTATCGAGCTAATTAAAAACGCCACCATGAGAATGCTGGAACTGCTGTGTGAAATTTTTAACAGGTGTTTGAAAGGAGATCAGATTCCTAAAGACTGGAAGATATCATATATACATTCCATTTACAAAAAGGGAAATCGAAGGGATTGTAATAATTATCGAGGTATTAGTGTAACATCATCCATTGGAAAGCTTTATGAAAGAGTTTTAAAAAATAGAATAGAACAGGAAATAATAGAAATAGAGGAGCAAAGTGGATTCAGACCAGGCCGTTCCTGTGTGGACAATCTATTCACCCTGAGACATCTAATAGAAAAGCGACTAGCAAGAGGTATGGAATTGCATGCTACTTTTATAGATCTGTGTAAAGCATTTGATTCAGTTCCATTACAGAAATTATGGCTCACAATGAAGGAAGCAGGCGTAAATAATGTGTTCATAAATGCAGTGAAAGCATTGTACAAGGAAAATCAAGCAGTAATAAAAATTGGCGATAAAAACTCTGAAGCCTTTTCTCAAACCAAAGGGGTCAAACAGGGTTCCTGCCTCTCTCCAACCCTATTCAAAATTTATATGTGTACTGCTCTAAAGAAATGGACACAAAAATGCAGCCCAATGGGAATTGAGCTGGAGGATTCCAAGGTACATACATTCCTCTTCGCGGATGATCAGGTAGTTTTAGCAGAAGATCATCAGGACATGACCTATATGATAATAAAATTGATAGAAGAATACAAAAAATGGGGCTTGGAGGTTAACACAGAAAAGACACAATATATGCAGTTCGGAGGCACAGGACAGGATATTGAAACTGAAAATGGATTGATTAGAAATGTTAAGGAGTACAAGTACCTCGGCGTTGTTATTAGTGATGATGGAAGGGATAGAGTGGATATCATGGGGAAGATAAGGAAGGGAAAAAATATGATAAGAGCACTACATCCAATCCTATGGAATAAAAACATAACCAAAAATACAAAAAAAAAATATATACCAGGCAATGATTGAGCCAGTCATGACGTATGGGTCAGAAGTGTGGTGTGTGGACAAATTAACTTCTCAAAAACTTCTTTCAGCGGAAATGATGTACTGGAGGAGGAGTTTAGGATTGACGTTGCTGGATCGAATCAGGAATGATATAATAAGAGAGAGAATGAGCGCAAAAAACACGATAATGGATGTCATTGGAGAGAAACAATTGAAATGGTATGGACACCTGCGCAGAATGAATGAAGGAAGACTTCCTTTGCAAGTATGGAATTGGGTACCAGCGAACAGAAATAGGCGTGGAAGACCGCGAAAGAAATGGGTATCCAATGTCCACATTGAAATGGAGAGTAGAGGTCTCTTTGAAGGAGACTGGATAAATAAGGAAAGATGGCGATTGGGGTGCGAGAAGCGACACAACTGAAGTTGCAAAAACTCGCTATATATATATATATATATATATATATATATATAGAATCAGAATCATTCACACCCATACAATATTCGACGCGCAAGAGTAGATGTCCCCGAACTGATCTAACCTTTGCAGAAAACAATATATGTATAATGTGAACGAATTTTTAACAGTATTCCACAAAATTTCATCACATCCAGGCCGGTTGGGCATGTTAAAAAACGTATAGAAAATTGAAACCAAACCGATTCAAACTCTGTCATGTCTCTCATCAACTGAACTCTACACCTTGCTGTTCCTATTCCCATTAGCTACCGACATCTTCATGCATTTATTGTCTGTCTTCTTCTAGCATGTCTTCATAATTGGTCTCTCTTACTACCACATTATTATAATGGAATTTAAGCTAATATATTGTTATACTGTGAAAATCTTATAGTCGCTCTTGATCTAAGAATCTTTATATTTCATATGAATTTATAAAAAAATCCAGCACTCGGCCTCTGCGCTCAGGTTTTCTTAACCTTGCAGGGACCCTCCATATATAATATATAATCACTTATTTACTAACTACTGTAACTATATAGAGAAACAATAGCTTGAGTAAATATCCATGGTATAGGGCGTTTTGTCGCAACTTTACTGTTAGCTCAAGCCATAGTCAACGTAGTTCTTTCCCGAGATGCCGTGTGACGCTGGGTAGTCTCTCATATTGTGCCGTTAATACAATCTCACCCCGCCAAAACATTAAAAATCAACAGTAATCGACAGTTATCGGCTGAGATAACAGTAAAAGTTGCGACCTGAACGCCCTATACCATGGGATATCTACTCAAGCTATTGTTTCTATGATAATATCTAACATTATGTTATGTATTTTTATACTTCAAGTTTCAAACTTTGTAACTATCATTAAGGATAAATAAATTTGATTTGATTTGATTTTGATATAAATAATATGGTGAGAATTGCAACATATAAGCACAGAGTAGAGAAAGGGTATTTATTTTATTATTCTTCATCATTCTTACAAAAAGTGCATCATTAAAATGACAGGGAGAGGAAAAGTAAGATGAAATTGTGCTATCCCTCTCCCAAATTTAGATTATGTTACACATAGTCCGAAATAGGTCACGTTTTGTAGTTCTCCATTTTACTAAATTTTCAGTCCAAAAATATTTATTTTTATATTCTCTGAGTTATCGGTAATGCAACAATACAAAATATGCATATCAAGCACTAAATAATGTATAAAAAGCTTGAAAAAACATAGAATAAACTAATTCAACCACCAATTACACTGTGAAAGCATAGAGAAACAATAGCATAAGTAGATATCCCATGGTATAGGGCGTTTATGTCGCAACTTTTACTGTTATCTCCACGTAGCTCTTTCCCTAGAAGCTGTGTGACACTGGTAGGCTCTCATATTGTGCCGCTCGTACACTCTCACCCGGCCAAAACAGTAAAAATCTACAATAATCAACAGTAATCGGCTTGAGATAACAGTAAAAGGTACAACATAAACTCCCTAAAACCATGGGATATTACTTACGCTATTGTTTTGTTTCTCTATGGTGAAAGGTAGAGCCACAATATCACAGGTAAAACATGCCGCGATGATAGGCAGCCTTAAAATTACTACATATGGAAACACTAAAAGAGAAGACAAAACACAAAAAAGAGAAGAAGAAAGCAGAAGATGGACCGGAAGACGTGTGTCCATAAACAATGACAAAGTGTATTAATTATTGTGGAATTCGGTCCAGGATCAAGCAGGCTGAGCAGGTGCCCAATTCAGAAGGCAGTTTTTAGTGGGAGTGAAGAAGACTGCTGGCGAGAAATCGACCACTGCTGCCTCTCGGCTACATCTGCCTTCATCAATATACAGACGAAAAAACAAGTGTTTTTTTACAAAAGTCTGCCTTTTGTTAGTGATGTTGAGCCTGTATGCTCAATGGGACTTGAGTACGTTGTTCTTATTGGAAAAGCCGTAAAGTTTTTGATTTCGTGTAAGAAATTTCACATTTGGATCGGAAAATGTGTCATTGATCCTGACACTGATGCCCGGTTTCACAACCTTGATCAAATATAGCCTATGGTCAATTAGACCATAGCCAAAATTTGATCACTCATTCAAACATACAACTGTTCCACCAACCTCGGGATTGATCAAACTCCGTCGGTCAAATCATGGTCAACTCTTGTAGCTGTACTTTTCTGAAGTTGGCCAACATGTTTGCTGGCTTGCTATTGCTACATCTGATTTTTAGATGGAAATTACTGGATATTTGCATTTTTTTCAAATGAATTGATAATAATTATTATTAAACGAGAATTCAAAATTAAATTTTGTAATATAGCTAGTAAATATAGTAACACCCCATCAGTTTCGCTGCTCATATTCAGAGGGTAATTTACCGTCAAAAGTTAGATTACTTTTCTGTACTTTTTTCTGTAATAATTACTGTACTGATTTTTCTCATGTCATTATTCGGGGCAGGCCCCCTGGGCCCCCTTCTTATATACGCCCCTGCACAGACGTTCTTTATAGTCACATCTACATTAATTAAATAATATTTCAAATATGAATTGAATACTTTCGTACAAAGAGAGTTACAAATCACCATCATTTTTGAAATTTTTTTATGAACAAAAGAACATTTCAATTCTAATATGAGATATATTGAGCAGAAAGTTGATCTAAGAAATTGAAAATATAGGCCTGAAATAAAAGAGTAAAGCAAATCTTTTCAAATCTTCCTTTATTTCTATACTATAATAATTTTACTTATTGAAAGATTCCGAGAACAAACCTACTAAATAACTTCTACTAACTAAATTCATCGCACTAAAAAATTTGAATTTTTCCATTGCGTCAAAAACATAATATGGTAACCTACAAACAAGCAAGGAAATTATCGAACCAGTCTTTGACCGTGTTAAAATAATTGATCGCCCGTTCGGCGGCAGTCAAACTTAACCATTGGTTTGACCATGTTTACACTTAACTGGTGTTGAGGGAACGAATTATTTCCGATTTGACAGCTGATA
>NW_024093955.1:0-11184 GCF_014356525.2 Nilaparvata lugens | reverse complement strand
GACCATGTTTACACTTAACTGGTGTTGAGGGAACGAATTATTTCCGATTTGACAGCTGATAGACTTAATCATGTTCTATTTCTATTATACTTGTAGCTTCAAATTTCAAATGAAAGATTTGAAAAGAATCAAGAATGAATTACCTTTGACTGAAGTTCCTCTAGGTTAGCAGTGTATTTGTCTATGGCCACACTGAAAGGTAAAGAGAAATGCGTATAAGTACTTGCAGCAATTCAGTTTATACAGCAAAAAACTGAGTTTTTTACTAAAAACTAAAGCTATTTTACTTTCAACTAATGATTTTTTGCAGAGATGTTTTGAATGATTGATGAAAAATATGAAAAATCAAGAATGAGTAATAGCTATCTTGTAATATTGATACATCTTGCTTGCTCTTATTCATAATCAATGCTCCCATATCATTGTATGCATCCATTTCATTAAATGATATGGATTATGATGTCCTAAAATCATTGTTATGGTAGATAACTTTTTGAAATTGGAAAATGACTTACCAAAAAGAAATGAATCAATAGAAACTACTTTAGTTTGGAACAAAGTAAGAGAAGCTTCATCTACAGTGCATTCAATGCTCATAAACATCAGGATATATTCACTAACCTTTTTTATCTCTTTTCTGTATGGGGCTACTTTTTATAGAAATAGAAAGAAAAATAAAAATCTCAGTACCCTTTATGAATTATTTAATCACAACATGTTTCGGACATTGATGCCATTTTCAAGTCTTGAAAGGACTTGATTGATGCCAAGGACTTGAAAATGGCACCAATGTCCGAAACATGTTGTGATTAAATAATTCATAAAGGGTACTGAGATTTTTATTTTTCTTTCTATTTCACTAACCCTCCTATATGGAAAGCTGCCTAACGTCTTTTCCACTCTTTAGAGGCTTTCTTAATCACCAGGAATCCATTTCATTATTTAAATAGATCATTGCAATATACTTACGACTTGTTATTCAATTTTTCTTTCAGATCAATCATGAGCATTCGCACTTTCTTCTCAAGCGATATGCGCACAATCTCTTCATCTTTTGAATATGAGGATAACGATTCAGCAGCTCTCCGCCACACATTGATTTCGTGCCTCAATTCTGGAAAATAAACAGTAATTCAATACCATTAATGCATTCGGCAGTAATGTGATAAAAACACCCATAATATCGTCAAATTCTACAATTTTATTTGGTACAGTACCATGGTTTCGTAATGCACTGCATTTGGCATTTCTTTTTTGTGATTTTTGATTCATACAACTGTTCAATATACAGATTTAGATTCCTACTTCGGCATGTTTATTCTGTATTCCAAATCATTATTGACCGAGCTAAATGAGGTATAAGATTCAAGTCGACGGTTTGGCATTTCTCTTAATGTTTCAATGTTTATATGTTGCGCATTTACGGCGGAACGCGGTAATAGATTTTCATGATATTTGACAGGTATGTTCCTTTTTTAATTGCGCGTCGACGTATATACAAGGTTTTTTGGAAATTTTGCATTTCAAGGATAATACAAAAGGAAAAAGGAGCCTCCTTCATACGCCAATATTAGAGTAAAAATCAGGCTATATAATTATTCATCATAAATCAGCTGACAAGTGATTACACAGATGGGTGGAGAAGCCAGTCTATTGCTGTATTTCCATAAGGTCTATAGTTTCAATCAGGTACTTGTGGATAAGAATACTGCGCGAGGTCTACTGTTCACAGAACTACTAGTAGAAGTATACATGTAACAAAATAGACTAGATTAAAAAAATATTATCAATTTGAAACAAAACTTTAATGGACCTATTCCACATGAATTCCAAATCTTCAAATAAATATACATGATGACAACATAGTCTTAGATTACAACTACTTTATTGATTTAAAACAAAACTATTTATTCAAAAAAATGAACTCAGTTGTACAAAATATCAAGTCCAGACATGTAATAAAATGGATTGAAATACTCATTTAAGCACGGAGGAGAAACTGCAATGTGTTTTATGATTATATGCTTACCTTGTATATCTTGGCACTCAGGAAATCCTAGATCACATATGTTTCGGAACATATATCTGAGTTGGATGTGGACACAGAACATTACTATAATCAAAGCGATTCCCATGTGAATTATGAATGTACCGAAATCTACTCCCTGAAAAAGAATTCAAAAATTATTATTATTTAACATTGAGTTTATTGAGAGATAATTTGACATCTTAATTTGATAATTTGACAGGACTCTCCAATATCCAGCAATACACAAATCAAATCAAATCAAATTTTTATTTCCAATAGTTACAGAAATACACTCACATAAATATGTGCGACAACAAAAAATAAATGTAAAGAAAATAACGAAATATAAAACATAATGAGTAATCAATAATCGATAGCCGCTGACACAATGATCAATAACTAGATTTCATTACGTCAAGTTTTCAGTTTTTCAAGTTTTAAAATAGACCCTTGCGAAGCACGGGTTACTGCTAGTGATCAATAATATTACAAAGTAGTGGAAACAAAAGAAAAACATCCCGTGGCTTAGTCTGTGGGGGATGGAGTATCAGTTTAGTATATTTGCTTTTCTATTAATTCATTTGGTTACTTCTAATTAAATATTTATTTATTTAAAGGTAATGGTTTCTTGATCCATTCCGAGCTGCTTTGTATTAACACACTTTTTTATGTATTTGAACACGACATGCAGTCAATTTAAATTAGACATGTAATATTATATTACATGTGATGTGTTATTTATGAAATAAATGAGTACAATTTAAATTGACTGCATGTCGTGTTCAAATACATATAAAAAAGTTTGTTTATTTATTTATTTCATTGACAATCACAAATCATAATTATAATATATAATATAACAGTATTCAGGACAAGACCTGATAACTCGCTTCGAATTGTAGGCCTACTGCACTTATAATCATATTTAGCTAACTTGCTCAGATGAAAAAATAATACCTAATATATAAAAAAAGGTAACTGTAGGCGTTCTCCATTTATGACAAATTAGAACTTATTCTATCTCCAATAAAGACTAAATGATTTTTTAATTTTTGCTGAATAAATGTAAAAAAATACTACATTATATGAAACTAGAATTATTGATAATTTAACTGTAATTGATTGATCAACTAGAGTAAGGGAAGATTATAAGAGTAAAATACAAAAGAAAAATACCATCTCTACAGAACAACAAAAATATACTCAAGTATTAAACTAAAGTCTATGATTAAACTGTAATTGGTCGATTAATTGAAACTTGAGTAAAGGTAGAATTTGGGAGTACATCTGAAGAAAAATATCACTCTCCTACAGAGCATCAAATACATACTCGAGTATTAAACTATAATTAATAAATGATTAACCTGTAATTGGTTGAAAAACTGAAACTTGAGTAAGGATAGAATACAGTAGTACAGTTGAAGAGAAGTACCACTCTCCTACAGAACATCAAATACATACTGGAGTATTAAACTATAATCAATAAATAATTAGCCTGTAATTGGTTGAAAAATTGAAACTTCGGTAAGGATATAATACAGGAGTACAGCTGAAGAGATACTACACTATCAGTGAACAACAACATACACTCTGAAATTGTTGTGTCTCCAAAAACAAAATACGATTCACTCTTTGGTTAAACACAGATTCTCTGGATGCGACAAGCGAAATCAAACGTTTTTGTAAGATACAACTTTGTACCCTAGGAGAGCTAAATGCAGTTTCCTTATTGCTAGCTACCTAGTGATGCATTGAAACGTAGGATAGATTCGAGCTTCACTCCAAAGCCTCATCGTTTATTCACAGGTAAACAGGGTGAGGGTGTTATTCAAGTTCTGTAGTTGTTTGGGGAAGAAAATCTTCAATCAAATTTTCAAGGTCTTTATCGCCTCCATACAATAGATTCAAGGTGAGCTTTTTATCAGCATTCTCCCTCATGTTTCTCTAGTTCACGGTCAAGTTCTGATGGAAAGGATAAATCAGGTGACTCTTCTAATATGTTCAGACTCCAATTTTTGATAAATATGCATTTATTCTTATCTATATATCCACTGATTCAATTATTTATTTATTGGATAGAGCATACAATACGTCAGAAAAGAAAAATAAACAGGCTTTCGCCCAAAACTTTTTCTATCTCTAAATTTTGTCTTAAATCGTCCAAATACTATGCAGGCTAAGTTATTTCAATTTCTTCACCAAATCATTAATCTTGAGATCACAAATCAAAATAGAACAAACAATTTCAAATATAATTATACACATTTATAATGAAAAATTCATATATAATAATGTGAAATATTTCTTCTATGTTTGGTTTTGAAGCATCTAAATTTAAAAATCTACTTTGTGAAAATAATTAAGGACTGAAAATTTTGTGAAGTGAATAACTACAAGACTTGACCTATTTCGGACTATGTTTAACCTTATCTAAATTTGGGAGAGGAATAGCACAAGGTTGCCTTATTTTTGCTTTCCCTATCATTTAATGATGTACTTATTGTATGAATCAATAAAGAAAAAATAATTCATTAAAATGGTTACTTTTAAATTATAGCAAATGGATTTGTTTTCATTTCAATATGAAACTGATATATTGACTTGATTGAAGAAATTGTTAGAGATAACTATATTGAGATTAACGTTATGAAGTTAGCGCTTTGTCAATAGAGAAAGCAGATGGCTCAATCCTTCTTCAACTTCGCACCGTTGTCAGATCGTTTGAAGACTATGAAGAAATATAATGAACTACCAGAATATCCAATTTTCAATTATTATGAGAAGTTATTATCAAATAATTTAAAAATAAATAAAAATTTTCTTGGTGAATATATACATTAGAAATATGGGCATTCATTCGCGGCGTATTGACAAGGTTCACAATCAATATTTAAAGATATACCGGGATGATTGGATCACACAGCTATCTACAATAGAAGACGCTGGAGAAAAGAGAACTTGGCAACTTTCCTATCACTTTCCACCGACTTTAGAACGTGAATCTTATTATATTTAGTTTTTCTATTGATGAACAGATGGACATAATTGTGAGTTGCATATTTTCAAATGTTAATTAATGAATATTTTATTAAACGAAAATCCCAATTAATGCTGTAAATCACCCCGCTACTGCCTGTCTAAGAATGATAATTCTTTGATAAGAATGGGTTATTTTTCATGTATCTGCTGCTGCAAGTATTGCAGAAGTTCTTCGGGGTGATTTACAGCATTTATTTGGGATTTCGTTTAATAATAATATTACTCTATTAATGATACTTACAGCGCTCCTATATCGTCATTCATAGCTATAATACATTGGGTGGATCCCGATTGGGGTGATGGCGCCTCCTATATTACTGTACATTATCAGGCCATCAAATCGGTACAGGGTTCAGCTCTACTACCTCACATAGCCTGCAATTAAATTCAGATTGGACATTGAAATAAATTGAATAGCTTGATCCAATATATTTTCACACAATGTAACTGTAACATCTTAATATCTAATCCTCTTAATAAGAAACTCAATATAATGAACATCTTTATATTTGTTGATTTAAAAATGAGATTCTTTTACATATAAAACTCTCTATTTTATGATTCTTTCTTTCTCAAGTTTGATAGAGACAATGAAACTTCATTTATGATCAGATAGAACTAATAATATCTTAATATCGAAACCTCCTAATAAGAAACTCAATATAATGAGCATCTCAATATTGTCTGAATTAACATTCAAATTCTTTTGCGTATAGAACTCTCTATCTTGTGATTCTTTCTTTTTCAACTTTGATAGAGACAATGAAACGTCATTTATAGTCAGATAGAACTAATAACATCTTAATATCGAAACTCTTAATAAGAAACTCAAAATAATGAGCATCTTAATATTTGTTTGATTTAACAATGAAATTCTTTTGCAAATAAAACTCTCTATTTTATGATTTTTCCTTTCTCAAGTTGATAGAGACAATGGAACTTCATTCATATCAGATTCATAATTTGATAGAGACAATGAAACTTCATTCATAATCAGAAAACTTCATTCATAATCAAACTTCATTCATAATCATCTTAATATCGAAACCTCTTAATAAGAACTCATATAATGAGCATCTTAATATTTGTTTGATTTAATAATGAAATTCTTTTGCAAATAAAAACTCTATTTTGTGATTCTTTCTTCTCAAGTTGGATGGAGACAATGAAATTCATTTATAATCGATAGAACTAAGATATTTAGTATAGGTCAATTCCAATATTCAATTATTAGCTTCTTATAAATTATTATTCTTGAAAAGAATTCATTCATGCTGATTTTACGAGGTAATAAAATGCAAGACTGCCATGAAAATTATGGAAAACCACCTCAGTTTTGATGGATCAGCGAGCTAGTATACGATCCAAATAATACAAAACGAGATAAGGAGTTACAATCAATATTTCTGTTTTATTCGTATTCTACTTGTAAAATGAATATAAATTATAATTTATTAAAGGTGATGGTTTCTTGATCCATTCCGAGCTGCTATGTATTAACACACATTTTTTTCTACGTATTGTACACGATATGCAGTCAAATATTGGTAAGTAATTAATCAAAATCTTCTACTTACTGACTGTAGTAGGCCTACTTTCGACCGTCTCGTAATCATTTTCAACAGTCTGTCATATCTTTCAAAAAGAAAAGTCGAAAGTACTGCAGTCAGTAAGTAAAAGATTTTGATTATTTCCTCAAATATTTGACTGAATGTCGTGTAAAATAGGCCTACATAGAAAAAAGTGTGTATAATTATTGATAAAAATACTGATAACATAAGTGGCAACATTCAGGATAAGATAATATAGAAGTAAGATGTCCAATAATTGAACAATAGGAAATTATATTGAATCCTTGCACTAACCTTATTGTGACAGGAGTCATTAAAAGAAACGGTGGTAACGTTATCCAGAATAGAGGATATCAATGCAGTGAAGAAGCACCAAACGTGTTTACTAACGGCCATATTTTACCATTCGTGAACTGGAAAATAGAATTATCAATTTATTAATACAATTATAACAAATTATATATAGCTATGACTGGGATAAAACAACAGACTCAGCCCAAAATGACCTTCTCTCAAATTTTTAAACAGTAGCATTTCTAAGAGATAAGTTGCATTTGTTTATATGAGAATTTTCTAGTTGAGAGTCTGAAATATTTCACTTTTTGTGTAGTTGAGAAGTGATATTGTGGTAATTATTCATATTGAATGAAAAATACTAAGAAATTGTCAAAAAACCACAGATTTATTGATACTTAGAAAGATGGTTTCGGTTATTACACCATTGTCAATCTCTGATAAACTCAGAAATCCTGATAAACTCAAGAGATGACTATGGTGTAATAACCGAAACCGGTCTTTCTAAGTATCAATAAATCTGTGTTTTTTGACAATTTTTTAGTATTTTTCATTCAATATGAATGATTCCATAATATCAACTTCTCAACTACACAAGTGAAATAGATTCAGAACTCTCGAGTTATCAGAGATTGACAATGGTGTAATAACCGAAACCGGTCTTTTAAGTATCAATAAATCTGTGTTTTTTGGCAATTTTTTAGTCTTTTTCATTCAATATATTTCACTCCTGTTTGCAGATAAGAATTTTCTTCAGCAAACAGTTTTGTAGGCTATTCAATGATCTGTAATATCATTTGTGTAACGGAATTTGTTATGCAAATTTTGTCATTGAATAAAACTTTATTGATTTGAGTTATTGTTTACTCTTTTGCAAAAACTGTTTTTTTGTGTCTACAATAGTGCACCATTGAATGATGATCAAAGATGAACAGACGCTTTGAGTTAAAAAAAATATATATCATGAGAACAACATATATATCAATCAAAATTATGAAATCTGATTCAATTAGAAGAGAGAAATAATCTCAGAATAATGATAAAAAAAAATCGTCAATAAGGAAACCTTCTACCTTATAAGCTAGAACTGCAAGGTAGTCGAAAACTCCACTCTTAGCCAGTATAGCACCAATATATCATTGAGAATAGAAGAAGAAGAGTCTCAACGTCCACCCATGACACCATTTCCATTTTGGTTGGCCTCTGAAATTAATACGGAAAAGGCCAGAATCAACAATCAAAAAAAGGCAGATATTTAGAACAACTCTATATTCAGGATTGTGCAGAGGAAACGCATGTTTTCGAACAGCCAGAACTCGTCAACGGGAGTGGGTATTGCCCTGGAACGAATGTTGACAGGACGACACTACTATGCCATTTCAGTTGCTATGAGCGTTGAACGTACATCAAAGTGTGTCGCTGTTAAACAGCTTTTTTAGAAACAATGAATCAATGAATTAGTCACAGTGCAACGCTTTTCCGTCAATATTTAGAGTTGGGCGTCGATGTGCAATGCCCGATCGAAATACTGTACTCCGATGGTTGCAGCGTTTAGGAGTACTAGTTCTGTAATGAAAAAGAAACCACCTGGTCTTCCCCTCCCCGGAAAGTGTAGAACCGAGTCAGAAGGCAGTTGTTACTAGTCCTAGACGATCGACTCGACTACACTGACTTGGTCTACATTTTCAGGAGTACGAACTGAACGGGAAAGACGCTGCAACCCATCGGAGTACAGTATTTCGATCGGGCATTGCACCTCGACGCCCAACTCTAAAATATGACGAAAAAGCGTTGCACTGTGACTACAGATAATTGTTTCTAAAAAAAAATGCTTAACAGCGAACACACGATGTTGTACGTTCCAACGCTCATAGCAACTGTGAAATGGCATAGTATGGGTCGTCTGCAACATTCGTTCCAGGGCAATACCCTCTCCCGTTGACGAGTACTGGCTGTTCAAAAAACATGCGTTTCCTATGCACAACTCTGTATAAAAGCGAAATGGCACTCACCACTCACTGACTGACTGACTGACTGACTCTGACTGACTCACTCACTCACTCACTCACTCGCAGAACTAAAAATCTACCGGGCCAAAAACGTTCAAATTTGGTAGGTATGTTCATTTGGCCCTTTAGAGGCGCACTAAGAACGGATTTGGAAAAATTTCCAAAGATACGCCCAAAATCTGCGTTTTTTCAGCGTTTTCTCCTTTACGAGCACAGATGAACAGAAAATTTCAAATTTAGTACCGATGCTCGCTAGAGTGTAATAATGTTGTGTTAGAAGGAATATGCAATACCGGTAACGTCAAAGATACGCCCAAAATTATCGTTTTTCCAACGTTTTTTAGCGTTTTCTCAGCTTCATCGAGAACAAATGAACAGAAAATGTTCAAATTTACTACATCAGAAGCTCAGCTGAGGTGTAATAAGTTGTGTTAGAAGGAATTTGAAAATAATGCCAAAGATACGCCCAAAATTAGCGTTGTTTGCGCTTTCTCAGCTTTATCAAGACAAATGAACAGGAAATGTTCAAATTTACTACAGTGTGTGTTAGAAGGAATTTGAAATAGTGCAAAGATACACCCAAAATTAGCGTTTTTTGCGTTTTCTCAGCTCTTTCATCAAGTAATAGACAGAAAAGTTCAAATTTGGTTACAGATGTTTAGCTAAGGTCTAAAAATGTTGTGATATGGTGACTAATTTTTTCATCAAGATACGCCCAAAATCAGCGTTTTCTCAGCTTTTCTGCGTTTTCTCAGTACTTTACTTTCTGAGGAATGAAGCATTCCCAAATGAAAAATGCAGTCGAGCGAAGCGAGCCCGCTGATCTCATTTTTGGACGATCCAGTCGCGGGGTCCAGGGGGCGGAGCCCTTCGCTAGACGGATATGGCGAGCAAAGCGAGCCTGACGGCTAGTTAATAGATAAATGAATAAAAGTTACAAGTAGGTAGTGAATAATGTATTTAGATATATCAAAGACTTGAATTAATAGTCTGAGAAGAACATATTAATGAAATTTATTTTTTTAAAGAAAGCTCCTTAATCAATTTTCTTCTCTAATAGAGCTTTCTTCAATTATTATTCATCACTATAATGATCGTTTATTGAACTGATTTTTTGAAATGAAGGCTATACATTCATATATAACATTTATATATTTGATATCACTTACCTCATTCAAAAGAGCAAGAATAGCTACCGACATTGCAGCTCCCAGAATAGCAGCGATCGTTCTATGTACAATCTGAAAATAGAGGAAATAATAATTGAATGTTGTAATAATTCAAGTACCCTATACTAGTAGTTCTGTGAACAGTAGACCTCGCGCTCAGTAAGTTACATTGACCTGTTGTTATGTTTTCTCAAAAATGAATAAATAATTTATCAATTGAAAATGTCTAGAAAAAATCCTAAATAAACATAGAGCTTTCTGTCCTATCGTACGTGACGTGTCGTCCCGAAATGTGAGTGTGAGCGGTGTTATCAAGTCTGGCTGCAACTGTCTACAACGTTGATGGAGAGATACATTTCAAGATGTTCGATTTTTTTGAACGGGTAGTCTTATACTCAACTGTCTACAACGTTGATGGAAAGATACATTTTAAAGATGTTCGATGTTTTGAACGGGTAGTATTATAGTCCACTAGACAGCTGTATGATGCATAATTCTATAGTCTGATTTTTACTCTAATATGGCGTATGAAGGAGGCTCCTTTTTCCTTTATATTATCCTTTAAATGCAAAATTCCAATAGCCTTGTATAACGTTGACGCGCAATTTAAAAGGAACATACCTGTCAAATTTCATGAAAATCTATTACCGCGTTTCGCCGTAAATGCGCAACATATAAACATTTAAACATTAAGAGAATGCCAAACCATCGACTTGAATCTTAGACCTCACTTCGCTCGGTCAACTATAACTCAAACTGTTTCAAAAAAGTACTGGTTTTGACAATATCAAGTCGTGTTCCATTCAATACAGGAAAATCTTTGAAATTCGAATTGAGAGAAGAATAATTGTTGATCAACAAATAATGGAAGCGACAGATGACGCAATCGTCAATAATATTGTTTAGAACATTCAGATGTTCTATGTCTCCATATTGTCTAAGGATCTCTTTTTTTTTAAATCGGAGCATCAATTTTATGCACTCAGCAATCATCTCATTATTTATAAGATATTATTAGCTATTAGTTTTGTTTTTGTAAATTTGTGTAACATAGTCTTAGTCTATATCTTAAT
>NW_024093954.1:0-11069 GCF_014356525.2 Nilaparvata lugens | reverse complement strand
TAGTCTTACTAGTTGGTAATTTTGAAAAACGACGGAGAATACAATAGGAAAACGCTCTCGCCGTTGATAGAGCCATAATTGAACTGGAGAAAAACAAATCTAGTTTTCACTCTAATCATGGTGTAAAACCAAAAAGGAAGAGGTAAAAGGGGAAGAAGTGAGCATGGAGATTGATGATGAGCAGTCGAGTTATGATAAAAGCTATGGGAGTTCAACACCAATCTTTTAAGCTCGACTAAATTTGAAAACAGTTTACTTGGTTCTAGTAAAAACAATGATGTGGTGTCACATATCTAAAACGTTTCATGCGGAAAATTGAGTAATTCAATTAGTTATGGAATTTCATACAATTCTAAAGATGACATGTATTATATTGGAAATCAGCAAGTATATTCGATAACGGTTCTATATAGATATTAATAATGAAAGATTTCGTTTAACACACCGTTCTACTGAGTATTATTCAGTTCAAGACCGATTCAAATCTTTATAATCAGAGAGATCTGGATAAGTATAAAAAAATCTTAACACTTACAGGCATACATTTAGATCAAAGAGGCTATGTTAAATGGAATCAGGGAATTAAATCGCAAATGATTCAGAAGTTATTTCCCAGTAAAAAAATTAGTAAAAAGAAGGGGTGGGGTTTATTGAAATTTGCAAAAAATAATTCTCATGATAGAATTTATCAATACTTTGATAATTTTGACGAATTAGTGGAAAGATTAAATTTACTCTATTCCTCAAAAGCTTCTGGCAACACTGGACATGATGTTGAGATCGCCTCTATAATTGAAGAGCTAAAAGAAGCAACAACTAATTGTTTAGTGTTACGATGACTCTGCATCGATTCGGTCGAATTGATACACCTAGTGCTGGCGGTGCTGTTGCTAATCTTACATGTGATATTGACTCGATAACACAGAAAATAATCGAATCGATAAATCAACAAGGAATCAGCGAAGCTGTGAAATTTTATTCAGATTCGCAAATAACCAAACTCGTTTCGGAAAATACAAAGAATATCGGAGTGAGCATAATTGAAAGAGAACATATTCTAAGTTCATTACAAAATTTTAGCGCAA
The DNA here is from genome assembly GCF_014356525.2 of Nilaparvata lugens. NCBI lineage: Eukaryota > Metazoa > Arthropoda > Insecta > Hemiptera > Delphacidae > Nilaparvata > Nilaparvata lugens. The sequence continues at coordinate 9,984 of NW_024093954.1, read as the reverse complement.
ATATCGATAAAGTTATTGCAGAGAGAACTCTAACTTTAGAATCTGCTCTAGGAGAAGTGAAAACTTTAACAGACAGCTTTTCATCCCAGTTGGTGAGTATAACAACGATAAGTGATAAAGCTTATTTAGATGAGAATTAAAAGCCATATCGGATAAAATTAAGAATTTGGAGGTGCTGGACAGAAATCTCAATACTAAATTAAAACAGCTTAGTACAGAAATTTTTACTAAAGTAAATGAAACACACCCATCGCCAATTGATAAGCAATATTTAGAATCTACTTGCAGAAATTGACTAGTTCTTCATTAACAAGGAAGAGTTTGAAAAACGATTATCTGAAATGGCGAGTGCAATAAAAGCTAATATTATGGACGGTATTGAACAATTCATTACAAAAGATGCTATTGCTATTCTGATTAATCAAATTGCAGAAAAGTATGCAACTAAAAATGATATAGGAGATTTTCTTAAGAAATACGAGATGGAAGTCGCTGTGAAAAGTGTTTGTGATGAAATAGCTGAGGCAATTAAAAATTCGGAAGAGGGCTCTGTTATGAGACTGCAATGTTTGGCTCCATTCATAGATTATCTTAATTTATTCATCCACAGAGTGGCATTTGATATCGTGAGCTCATACGCACGCGTGAGTTTTAATGTGAACTGGATAGAGGCCAAGCAACACAACCTTACAGAAAATCAGGTAGCCGAAATAATTACCGAAAAAATGGGGTTAGCACAGTACAAAGGGGTCGTATTGACCCCAAAAACATAAAATCTTGTAAACACTTGCATGAGAGAGTGAAATTTGAACTATAATGAATTTAAACACATGCTGCTTCAACACGATAAATCAGTCTGGACATTTTTTCATGTGACTGTGATTGATTGTATCGGTTTGACCCAAAAACATAAAATCTTGTAAAAGGATGACACTTGACATATTATGAGAGAGAATGAAATTTGAAGTATAATGAATTTAAACACATGCTGCTTCAACACGATAAATCAGACTAGACATTTTTCATGTTACTATGATTGAATGTATCGGTTTGACTCCAAAAACATAAAATCTTGTAAAAGGATGACATATTATGAGAGAGAGAGAGAATGAAATTTTAAGTATAATGAACTTCAACGGCTAAACACATGTCACAGATGATAAATCGATCTAGACATTTTTTCTTGTGTGTATGATTGAATGTAACGGTTTTTCGGTGCAGGAGTTATCCGGCTTAGAAGGCGACCTCACAGGGAGCAGAGCGCACGTGTCATTTGTCTAGACAAGGGAGTCTAGCACGCACACAAGCAGGCGCACGCGTCACTTTAGACTAATCGCTCGAGCTGTCAACATGCTGTCTAACTATTTCGGTTGGGAGAGTTTGAGAAAAGGATTCACTAGTACAGTATAGCAATAGAGAAAAGGATTCACTTCAATCTGTCAGTATAGCAATAGAGAAAAGGATTCACCAGTACAGTATAGCATTAGAGAAAAGGATTCGCTAGTACAGTATAGCATTAGAGAAAAGAATTCACTTCAATCTGTCAGTATAGATGTAGAGTGAAGGATTCACTTCAATCTGTCAGTATAGCATTAGAGAAAAGGATTCACTTTAATCTGACAGTATAGCATTAGAGTGAAGGATTCACTTCAATCTGTCAGCAAGGGAATTTTTCCCCCTCAAAGGGAAATTATTTTTTCCCTCATCTCCACTGGGCAAGGGGAAGGGGAGAGAGAGAGAGAGATATCTCTTTTCATCCCCCTCATCTATACTGGGCAAGGGGAAGGGGTTAGAGAGAGAGAGATATCTCTTTTCATCCCCCTCATCTATACTGGGCAAGGGGAAGGGGTAAGAGAGATATATCTCTCTCTTTTCATCCCCCTCATCTCCACTGGGCAGGGGGAAGGGGAAATCTATTTTTAGAACACCCCCCCGCCAGCAGGGGAGGCGGGATGGACGAGGGGGGAGAGGGGGGAGGGGATTTCGAGCAAAAAAACCCGTCAGTTCTCTTGAAATGCCTCTACTAAAAGCATATGAACTTTGAATGTAGATAGGGCTTATCCTTGAAGGATTTTCAGAACGATCATCTTTGTGAAGAATTACAGCTTAATCAGTCAAGTATTTCAAGCGTGATGAGCTCACATAAAAACAGACAGAAAGACAGACACCATCTCGTCTTATAGATGGATAGAAGATAGATAAATATTTAGATTTGTCAATGAAGGAGGCATAATGCAGTAGTAATGGATTCCCATTACTTAAAAATATGTTTAGGGACCATCATCCAAGTACTGGAATGTATATGACTTGACCACCTTTGTTGACGAAACTCAATTGGAGGATGGAAAGATGCTGGTATCTTTATTTTACATGCTGAACTTTCAAAGTTACAAAATTTAAAGTTATAAAGAATTGAAAAGTTACAAAATTAATAAGCTTCAGAGAATAGAAAAGGTATATACAGTAGTATGATGCTTAGAGTAATGAAAAAATTTACCTTTTTATATTATAATCTAGGAAGTTGATTTGAAAAATCAACAACTTTACATAAACATTCTTCCTTAAAAATATTTTTTACTGTGTTTTTGAAAACTATACCCGAAAGATCTCTAACAATTACTATATATAGGCCTAATCAGGCATATAATTTTGTACCTGTGTAAAACCACCTTTTTTGAGATCTTGCAATTTGTAGAAATTCAGTTCTAAGATTATACCTGTGCCTAGAATTTATAACTCGCACTTTGCGCTCAGCAGGGGGCTTCGCCAGCGGCACCCCTGAAAATTTTATTATATACGGTATATATTAAATGTTATATATATCATTTTGGTTGAATTTTTTTTTTAATTTTGGGTTGGGCTGTGCCCCCTTGCACCACACAATGTTTAATTGGAGTGATAAAAGGGTTTTGGGTTGGACATTTTTAGGGTTAGAAAGTTTTTGAGGCCTAAAAAATGATTTGTTTTAACCTTCTTGTGCGCTTGATATTTTTAAAATAAATCAACTTGCATTTCCCTTATTTTCTAACCATTCTCTTCCATTCAACTCAGATTAATTTTCTGAACGTCTTATTCCTTTAGCTTTTTTGATAAAATTATCCAGTAAAAAGTTAGATAATTCTGAATTTATTTCAATTCTTCTCTCATGAATTATACAAAAGCCATTGTTTCGAGGAGTAGTAGCCATTGAACTGAGAGACAAGGAAGAAGATAGGATATTGTATATATATATATATATATATAATATAATATATATATATATGGTATAATATATATGGTATTGAATAGAAGAGATGGAGAAACAACAGCCAGCAGGTAGCCATCCAGCTCTGTATAGGGTTGGTTGCACAGAAGCCTGTCAAACTTCAACCATGATTGAATGCTATGAAAAGAGGCGCCTTCTTTTCAAAAAAGACTGACCTGATTGGTTCTCTTGGCATTTAATCATGATTAAAATTCAACTTTTGTGCAACTGGGACAATGGGTTTGTTCAATTTGGAGTTAAAGACCATCTTCCTATATGAGTAGGTGGGTCTCACCATATTTCCTGCTATGCTGATTCACTCATTATAGCAGACAATTCTTCATAATTATTGAGCTACGACTTAATTTATAACAATAATTGATATCAACAGGTACACCTTCACATGCTGACTAAAGACTTGAATTAATCATACCCTTTCATTTCCGAAATACCTGGTAAGTTGTTATAGCATAGCTTATATTGGTCAATATAGACATCCACTACACAGTTCATAGGTTCGTATAATTGATTTTTTGAGTTCATATCATCAGTTTCTTATTCAGTGTTTCTATAGCTTCCTTTAATGCTACTCTTGCTTACTATTTTTAATCTCTTATTTATTGCTAACTGTTCTGTAACATCAGAATCTACAAAGGACCTCAAAATATCTTGTGATTTATAGTTAGATTTCCTATTGAATAGGACAAATGCCTATTCATACAGAAACCACATGGTACAAATTGTATTGGTATTATGTGGTCGCTGTATTCATAGCCCAAAACATAGGTCTAAGAAGTCCTGCAACTAGAGAGTCAAAGTATGCAATATTCACATTAAAAGGACAATATCGTTTTGAGTGAACCAATGTTTGCAATGCACCTTTGAAGAGCTAAACAAATCTTATCTCTTGTCAATATCCTAAAAGTTCTTCAGCTCGGGGGAGCTTACCAGTTTCTACAGTATTATTATCACCTCCTGACTACTTCTAACCAATCTACTATCTGTCTGATTTTTGTCTTATTTCATTGATGCAGTACAATGAATACTGAATACTGTTCTTGTTTCTCAAATGATCATCATTTTTTCTCCTTTAGGAACTTCGGCCAAAGGATATAGAATATTTACAGTGTATGTGAGAGGGAATGATATTAACAGAGTACCAGATCACGATCATAAATAGAATAGATTAGGTTTGATTTAATGAAAATATATTCATTCATTCATGGAAATTGCAATAATACTTGTACTTTCTGGTTTATGCTCTTTTTCAAAATGAGAATGAAAAAACGAATTATTCAATGTATTTAACTAAGGATGGGAACATCCTTAGAAAGATTTTAATGAAGGAGGAATGCAATTGAAATTTGGCATAATTCTCTATTTTTGAAAAGGACATGAAAGAGTATTCCTTCTATGAGCCGGAGTATGGTGGAATAGAGCTGTTAGAAAGATAAGATGATACTGTATAGAATAGTAACTGAGAACTAAACCAAACATGGATAGTTGAATGAATGAATGATAAAGGAATTTGATGGTGCAATATTCGACTCATGGTTTGGGACTTGACCTGTACTTTTCTGAAATAGCAAATTAATATTACGTTCCAAGGAATTTTATTATAAGTGTGCCTGCACTTTTTTAAAGATGATAAAGAAGACAATTTCGAATAAAATTTAGAATTTAGAAATAGGCCGACACATCTAGAAAATACCTGAGTCTATACCTAATTCATGCAGGTGAATGGGCTAGAGTCAAGAAAACTTCAATTAATCTTGCCATGCCTGATTTAATAGGTTTATACTATAGAATAACACTACAATTTGAAATAATTGAAAAATACAAACAGCTTCAATAAACATTGGCAACTAAAATCGAACAACAGAAACAACATTTCATGTTACTTGTTGACATTCTTCATCTGATTCGGGGCGCATACTATCCCCGTTTAGATAGCAATACGTCACAAAACCAAACAATATCAGTCATCAAATAACAATATTAACTTCAACATAAAATACTCAAGAAAGAAAAGCCCGTTGAACCCAAGTTTCGTCGATAGTAACCCATATAACCCATTTCATAATAATTTTGAATCCACCACTTTTGATTGACATTCTCGAATGAACCTTTGTTTCACTACACTGCACTTTCGTTGGTCTGTACGTTGCTTTATCGTCGGGGTTACAGTACCTTCTTTTTGGCGGTGAGCTTTTAACCGGTTGAATTTGGCTTGACGGCGACGTCCTCTTACGTCCCTAGACCTGTCGTCTGAACGGGTGTCTTGAAGCGGTGTTACATAAGTTGCGGAACCAAAGGGGATGTGGTACATGAAGTTGGTTTGGGGACACACATGAACCGCTGTAAATAAATGTATTACAGCATAATTTCTAACTCTTCCTACAATTCATCAAAAGCTAAAACAGGAGTTATCTATTGATTACAATTAATTAAATTCTCTCATTCTATTTGAATCCTCATTTTATATAGATTTTTATCTTAAACTACTGATTCTTTGTATCAGAATTAATGGATCTTTCTTCACAAATAATTCAAAAGTTCTGTTATAATTTAATAAATTCGCGTTCAGTTAAAAGCCTTAACGCCATGAGAAAACACAGTCAGAAAAATATAAAATTGAGTCTTAAACTCAATATGAACATAATCTTAAAAATTTCATTCCAATTTAAAGGCTATCTTCCTGACTTTCAGCAATACTCTACGATAATATATCTCCAGAAAAAATAACTCAAATGTAACGTAACTGAAAACTTTCTATACTTCTGTAGAAAAAATTTATAGTATCTTCCATCACAATAAAATCAAAAGGATTATTCTCAATCAATATTATTAACTTGAAAAAAACAGGCTTAATTAATTCAATACCTTATGGAAGTTTCAATCAATTAAATTCCCTAAATTATATTTTAACCTTATTTTACGTACCTTAGCGGTTATTTGAAGAAACAATTATTCGTACATGATGAAGAAACACAATTAAACTTTCAGGACATGGCACTACTAGTAAATTTAAACATTAATAAAAATAAAACTAGCTCCTACATTAACTCTGAAATAAACTTATAACCTGCCCAAAAAGGGGAAACATAGTGACTACATCTTTACTCTCGTAGTGCTCCTAGCAAAGTGTCCTCCGGAACGTAATCTGGTCTCTCGCGGTTGGGGAATCCCCACTACTGTATTTAGAAACAGGTCTCCTATTGGGCGAAAGGAATCAATTTGACCAATCGTCGCGTGGCTTCTAGAGCCTTTGGACCAAATAGTAACTGCAAAATCGGTAGTTTGTTATAATTTCAATGCTTGCTGTTTTCCAACTTATCGCACTTTATGTCGCGACAGGAGGCTAAGTTTTAGAGATAATTCCATAATCTACATTCCTCGACGACTCGGAGCCACAATTTTTAAATATCTATCAGGGAAACTCGAAGTCATGGCCGTTCATAATAGAGAGAGAAAATAATTTATTTCGCTAACTCACTTACAATAATGGCTCTAGTCTATTGCGTATTAAATTTACTATTATAACTGGGAAAGGCCTGAATTAAAAAGAGTGCCCGGCACACTCCCCCTCCTTAGGTGTGAAAACACAAAAAAAATCTAATCAGGATATGCTACCATAGAGGTTTCTGTTAATTTGGAGAGTCGAATTTGTGGATGATATAGGATCCAATTTGAAGCGGGCCCTCTTCAAAGAATCTCTTAAATCATTCCGAAATTCAGCCAAATGTATAACTAATTGAGATTTGGGGCAAGAGTCTTTAAAACTGGCAAGAGTCAGGACAAACAATATGGGCGTGTCCACCTTTTAAGTAGGCACTAAAGACGGACCGAGTATAATAATCTTGAATACTTCAATCACTTTATTGAGTCCCTGGTTATTTTCTTGGCAAAATCTAACAGGGAAAACGTTTAAGAGACATCATAGTTTTAATTGGTTCTATGTTACTCTGCTGTTGTAAAATATGAAGCACATTGATTATAATAGTAAAGGATGAAACCTTTTTCACTCTGCTGAATGTATTGAATCTAACTATCATTACTATAGAGTGAGAGTGCAACATATTTTTAACAATATAAAAGCAATTCAATAGGCAATACTATTCTACATCGACTATGATGGAATAGTAGTCGAGAGATAATAATGGTTGAAACTGCAACGCTAGCGGCCATTGGAGAGCAATGACACACGCTTGATGTACATTCTGTAGCTATGAAAATTTCTATCCATTATTGTATTCCAGCAGGAAATCTCTATCACTGAATTGTATTAGAGTGAACTAAAACGGAAGCAGTTGAACTGAATACACCAATGATAAGTTTATAATTGCATTAATCATGGAAGGTAAACTAATAAAAAATAGGGATATCAACAAAATAATATGAAATATAAAGCGAATAGAATATAAAATATGAAGCCTTAGACATTATTCTTATTATTTTATGAATGAGATATATTTTATCTATGTGTACTAACTCCTAACTAGTAAATGTATAATTCTTAACTATGAATGGATGAGAGTATTAAGCTATTGAAAATGGGTTAGTATAGAATATATGATAAATCGTCTTATGCGAATACTTTATTATTATTAGAGACATCACTTATTATTATTGTCACATAGGATATTATGACTGTTGATAACTTCAAAAATGGATAATCACCCGATTTGCAAACAATCAATATCTCTACCGTGAGAAAACTGTACAATTATTTCATTTACCGCGAGTATGCAGCCGTGCATGAAATAAAATTAAACCTAATTCACCTACCTAAATATATTTAATATTACGAAGTTAACATAATTTAATGACTAATCTAGTTGCGCAAGTTATTTACATTCCGGAATTTCTTCTATATACATTATATTGTCATGTAACCAAATCTTTGACTAATAAACCCTTCATGAACCCGTAATGATCCTTATAAAAATACAGTAAATATCTTTATCATAACTCCTTTTCTCTTTTCTCCTTCTCATTCTTAGGAATCATCTCGTTGAGTGTTAGAGACAAGGCTATAGAGTGGCGCCATACTCACAAAAACTATCCAATTATACTCACGACAAAAAATCTTACCTTCAATAGACTGATCTGTTTCGGATATTTTTCAACATGACTCAAGCGTGATTTTGCATTCTACAATCATGAGAAAAACACTTTTCATTATAATATTCTAGTAGGAAACCTCTACCACAGAACGCTAGTCAAAACAAACTATGATATCGGGTGCCAGGCTATCGACAATAATAATTCTGTATATTATTTATCTCAAACTCAAAGTACGTGACATTTTCTCTAAACACTGGAAGAGTAATTCTCAAGGCATGATTTAATAATATTAAAGTTCAGCTCTAACTTAGCATTGATGAACTGCTACTGCTTGCCTTCGATTACCAACATTATGAAATTTACCAAACATTAACACATTAATAGACTACTATTACACTATTACTGATTCCCAAGTTCACTGACATTTCTAACCTTACTGGAGCCTCACATAATTATCTCTCAACAATACGTCATATCCAACTAGTTTCAATTACTCTACTAGATCTCAAAATATCCCAACTTATTCACATGGAAAACTTGATTGCAATTTTACTATTCTCATTAAAATTTTATCATTTCATTAAAGATTTTCCTATTTTTTTTTTTTTATTAATTCTTTTTGACTACTTATCTCAATGGGTCCTACTACTGTTAATTACTCAATTTAATTTTCCCAACAAAATTCTATTTCCTTTTGACACGATTTTCCTACATATTTCTACTTTCAAATCCCCAATTAAATTTTAATCAACCTTCAACTCTCACTACAGAATAATTAAACTCATGCTTAACTCAAGAGATTTTCCCTTTTCACTTCAAATCAACTAGAAGAATTTCACTGTTAATTTTATTTTGATTTAACACCCGTTCAGTACTGTTCAATATTTATTTTTCTACTTTTTTACTTTCCTGATAACCATTTTAACATTACCTAGGTACTCGAAAAAGTTTCTATGTTATTTATTTGTATACTGTGATGAATCTTTCAAATAGATCTCATGAGAAGAGAGGAAAATTGTGATTACCTTTTAAAATGAAAGAATTTGCCTAAAGGAATGGTTAGCGACCGAGCGATAACGCTTACTTATCAGTAACTGTATATTAGATAAGAGTACCGTTCTGTACTGAATATTTGCTAGAAATTATTCAAAAAATTATAATTATTCTGCAAATAAAGCACGAATTATTATGAATTGCTCATTGAATTCTGAGGTTACACTTTGTTTCTGCCGATCAGATGTTTTTAAAGCAGTTCGAACACAGCTGACTGTTCAAAGTATTGTCAAATGTCATGCCATTTTCATGCAAGGTATAATATCATTCCTAAAAATTAAAAACTATCAATAAAGGACCAAGAATTCGAATAAAAAATAATGTGTGTATTATTGTTAAAATTTTTATTATTTAAGAAATTATATTATAATGTCAAGTCTTATTGTAACTAACTAGGTCATAGCATGAAATTATATTATTGATAATACAGCTAATTAATTATAACAATCTCAGACATGATAAAAATTTTATAAGAATATTAATTTATTAATTATTACTTCAACTGAACCACATGGTAATTAAATCTCTTTGGCAAGCCTAAGCCAATCATAGTGCATAGAAATAGCACCAAAAAGGTGATCGTTTGAAAACAACATATGTTAATCTAATATCAGACAACA
>NW_024093952.1:0-10161 GCF_014356525.2 Nilaparvata lugens | reverse complement strand
CTAACACGGGCATCCTACACATAGTAATTATAGGCTGGATGTTAGGTCAGTGGATTGTTTTTATTGAGAGAAAATAGGCAAATTATAAATTCTCAATTTTTACTATTGAGATTCCCAATCTTCTACTATATCGGGAAAAATCATTAACACAACTAATTTTCACTTCTGAATGAGGACTGATATCATCTGATAGGTCTGTATTTTCAATAATACCTACTCAAATTAATTGAAGTTTCACACTGATCAACTATAGAAAGATCAATTGATACTGATAACTTGAACAGTTCAATCAGGTTATTCCCACAAAAAAGAAATACGTATTCAATGATTGTACAATAGGCAAAAACAGGGAATTTAGGGCTTCTTTCTTGTATTATAAAAATAGAATTATAGTACCTTTTGAAATAATAGAATAAGAATCATAACTACAAGAATTACAATTATAATTACTAGTTTGATGGGATCTCATCATCGTCAGCTATCAGCGAAAATAGTATGTAGTTATTATTTATTTATTTTTTATTTATTAGAACAGTCACAAACACGATTATTGAAAGAGAAAAGAAACAGGCAATTGCCCAAAACTTCTTCAATTCCTTGATTTGGCACATAAATAGTCCAAAGTGAGTGTAAGTTTAAAAATTTCTGTTTTTACCAAAGATTAACACTCAGAGAATACGTATTCGAGATATGACTGATGAATTTTGAATTTCGAGGGTTGATAAGAGCCGGAAATAACACAAACAATCCCGAAAGTTTCAATAATATTGAAATAAACTGGAAATTTGAGCAGAAAAATTAAAACTACTACACTGCAACTATCAGCTGACTAATAATTATTATAATTTGTATTTCATTCTATTATTTCATTATTTCAAATAGTACTATATAATTATATTTAAGAAAAACAGGGAAACATATTTTCCAACATAGGCTACTATGTAGGTAAATAGGCTGCTATATCCGTGTGTGGGAAAGAATTTCACATTTCACGAAATTTCAAATACATGAAATAGTTTTGTAAATATTCCCTTATTTCCCCTAGCATATTTCGGGAATGCTTTCCTATTCGATCGACTCATACATTAACCCAAATAGACTATATATATATATATTGTTCTTAATACAATGACGGCAAGGATAGCCGAGACGTAGGTTCGAATCCCGCTGTAGGCATGGACGTTTGATCATCTCATAAAATCACCACGCACTTCCACTTACTCACGCACATGCTTAAAAGTCAGGTGGTCTTCATTTATGATATAATTAATTATGATTAAGCCATGTTCATGGATTGGTAGTTTTTGATGGTTTGAATGATCTAGGAATTAAATTTGTTGAATATTGAATGAAAAACGACTAAGAAATTGACAAAAAACCACTGATTATTGATAATTAGAAAGACCGGTTTCGGTTATTACACCATTGTCAATCTCTGACAATCTCGATAAAGAGTTTATCAGAGATTGACAATGGTGTATAACCGAAACGGTCTTTCTAATTATCAATAAATCAGTGGTTTTTTGACAATTCTTAGTCTTTTTCATCCAATATGAATAATTACCACAATATCAACTTCTCAACTACACAAAAAAAAAAAATTTTGAATGTATGTGTGAAACTGGTCCATAATTGAAGAACACTGTTTTGACAACAAAAACCGTGTTTTCCAGTATTAAACCACGGAGTAAAGAACACTAATTTTACGGACATTAATTAAGAACACTAATGGTTTCCTTATTCCGTGATTAAACTTAACTGCATTTTGTGTTCTTGATTGTAATTTAATGGCAAGTAAATTGGATTTCCATTCTAATTTGCAAGGAAAAGAGTCTTGTCATATTCCTGATCAGTTTTATATTGTTATGTTGATAAATCTTTGTAAGTTTGTGGGTTTTTCAGTTATACTACTTGAGACTGCTGCAACAGGGCTCTCAACAGACCCCCAAGGCCCCCCTGGGGAACAACGCTCGTCCCCGCAGCCCCTCTACCACAGGACTGTTCACCAACATTGATTTCCAGGTCTCTGAAGAATTTCACCAGTGAGTTGAATTTATTTTCCAATTATTTACTTCAATAGGACTACTTAAAAATTCAAACACATAAAATTACTGGTATGCTTCTTCTATTACCTTTCAAACACGATTAGTTTCAACTTATCATGCAATTATCAAGAGTATTTATTTCAATAGGAGTACTTGAAAGTTCAATGACATAAAATTACTGGTAAGCTTCTTCTATTTCCTTTTAAACACGATTAGTTTCAACTTATCATGCAATTATCAAGAGTATTTATTTCAATAGGAGTACTTGAAAGTTCAATCATATAAATTACTGGTAAGCTTCTTCTATTATTTTTAAACACGATTAGTTTCAATTATCATGCAATTATCAAGAGTCAAAATCTATGTATCTATCTCCTACTGTTAGGTCACACATAATAGAAGTTTAATTGATTCGGATCGTAATTAATCACATAGAATTACTAGTATTTCAACATTATCTCTTGAGCCGAATCCACACTGAACAAATACCCTACATACATATTGGACAAACATGTTTATTGAAGAGCTAAGGAACAAACATTTTAAAAAGTTTGGACAATCATTGTTTGTCAACAAAAAATTACTGTTTTTCCAAACATTTTCAGAGTTGACAGCTGTAAAACATAAGAGCCTGTTCTTCCCACTTACAAATATTTTGTTTGGTGACGCGTCCACACTGGCTACGGGCAAACATTGTTTGTCAAAAAAAATAAAATTTGCCCAAACTGTTTCAACAAACATGTTTGTCGAACATTTGTTCAGTGTGGACCCAGCTTTAGGCACAAAATTATTGTTGGCCTATCACACAAGAGTCGAAATCTAAGGGATTATTTCTCATTGATTACTCAGGAATAGTTGTTATTAGAATAAAATCTCTTGAGAATATATTCTGGCCTACATGTGAACTAGTGAGATGCATTATGGAAAAACACTAAGAAATGTTTTCTATGTTTCCTCACCTTTTCTCTGTAGTTTTATTCATCTTCATTGTTTGGAACAAAAACTTGTCAATTAAAAATCTTTTGAATTGGGTTGCTAAGAACGATCTTGGGATTGTGGGTGGAAAAGAAGCAATGGAACACAGAACTAGACAAAATTATACATTTTTCTCAAAAATACCCTTGTTGAGATTTGGTCAGGTTCATGGGAATATAACTTATGAATATGATATAAAAATAATAATAATAATGATAATATTGTGTGACCAGGCTGGCTCATTATGGTGTCAGAGTTTATATAAGATAATGCTGATGCTTATATTCAGTGTATCTGAGAGCACCAGAACAAAAAAATAATACTTTTTCTCAAAATAACCTTGTTGAGATTGTGTTAGGTTTATGGGAATATAACTTATGAATATGAGATAATGCTGATGCTTATCTTCAGTGTATCTGGAGCACCAGAACAAAAAAATATATACATTTTTCTCAAAAATACCATTGTTGAGATTGTTTTAGGTTTATGGGAATATAACTTGTGAATATGAGATAATGCTGATGCTTATCTTCAGTGTATCTGGAGCACCAGTACAAAAAAAAAACATTTTTCTCAAAAATACCCTTGTTGAGATTGTGTTAGGTTTATGGGAATATAACTTATGAATATGAGATAATGCTGATGCTCATCTTCAGTGTATCTGGAGCACCAGACCAAAAAAATATATACATTTTTCTCAAAAATACCCTGTTGAATTTTTTTCAGGTTTATGGGAAATAACTTATGAATATGAGAAATGCTGATGTATCTTCAGTGTATCAGGAGCACCAGTACAAAAAAAACATTTTTCTCAAAAATACCCTTGTTGAAATTTTGTCAGGTTTATGGGAATATAACTTGTGAATATGAGATAATGCTGATGCTCATCTCCAGTGTATCTGAAGCACCAGAACAAAAAAAAAACATTTTTCTCAAAAATACCCTGTTGAGATTGTGATAATTTATGGGAATAAAACCTGTAAATATGAGATAATGCTGATGCTCATCTTCAGTGTATCTGGTGCACCAGACAAAAAAAAAAACATTTTTCTCAAAAATAACCTTGTTGAGATTGTGTTAGGTTTATGGGAAGAAAAAAACCTGTAAATATGAGATAATTTGATGCTTATCTTCAGTGTATCTGGAGCACCAGAACAAAAAAAAAACATTTTTCTCAAAAATACCCTTGTGAGATTGTTTAAGGTTTATGGGAATATAACTGTGAATATGAGATAATGCTGATGCTTACCTTCAGTGTATCTGGAGCACCAGAACAAAAAAAAAACATTTTTCTCAAAAATACCCTTGTTGAGATTGTGTTAGGTTTATGGGAATATAACTTATGAATATGAGATAATTCTGATGCTTATCTTCAGTCTATCTGGAGCACCAGAACAAAAAAAACATTTTTCTCAAAAATACCCTTGTTGAGATTGTGTTAGGTTTATGGGAATAAAACCTGTAAATATGAGATAATTCTGATGCTTATCTTCAGTGTATCTGGAGCACCAGAACAAAAAAAAACATTTTTCTCAAAAATACCCTTGTTGAAATTTTGTCAGGTTTATGGGAATATAACTTATGAATATGAGATAATGCTGATGCTTATCTTCAGTGTATCTGGAGCACCAGAACAAAAAAATATATACATTTTTCTCAAAAATACCCTTGTTGAGATTGTGTCAGGTTTATGGGAATATAACTTGTGAATATGAGATAATGCTGATGCTTATCTTCAGTGTATCAGGAGCCCAGTACAAAAAAAAACATTTTTCTCAAAAATACCCTTGTTGAGATTGGTTTAGGTTTTTGGGAATATAACTTGTGAATATGAGATAATGCTGATGCTCACTTCAGTGTATCTGGAGCACCAGAACAAAAAAATATATACATTTTTCCAAAAATAACTTTGTCGAGATTGTGTTAGGTTCATGGGAATATAACTTGTAAATATGAGATAATTCTGATGCGTATCTTCAGTGTATCTGGAGCATCAGAACAAAAAAAAACATTTTTCTCAAAAATACCCTTGTTGAGATTGTGTTAGGTTTATGGGAATATAACTTGTAAATATGAGATAATGCTGATGCTTATCTTTAGTGTAATGAGAATAAGAGGGGGAATGGTGCACAGCATCAGATTCTATCCAATTTAATAACCTTGAAGATGGGATATCTTTCAATAAATTGTAAGATATAAATCCTGCTCATCGGATATAGAGTTTTGAGTTATAGAGTGTGCAAGTTTGGGGTTTATGATCTATGATAAATTTTAAATTATAGGAGAATAGAACAGGATACAGCCAAAAGTGATTGGAAGATTACAGAACTCATCCTCTAATAACTTGGAGCATCAGTATCAAAAAAGTAACTTGTTAAATCTGAATCACTTTGAAGATTCATTATGACACAATTTATTTGTAGAATTTGCTCTCCAGTTGAAGATAAATTGTAGGTTTTAGAATGAAATGTATGATCACTATTGTTATTTATGTGGAAGATAATGTAAGAGCTTTTACTTGAAGCAGGAGAACTTGGGAAGGCTTAATCTGGAAGAATATTGGTTTCTTGTCTAAGACCTATCATAACTAAGGTGGTCCTCTCGATTTTTGACAGAGTTTTGTCTTTATTGGCAAAATACGTGTATGGAATGAAGAGGGAAGTTTTGATATGAACAGATAAATAAGAAAGGGAGGAAGAATATAGGTTTTAATCCGTTATGAATGTTCTATTCTGTAGAAGCTAAGAGAGAGAGAGAGAGTTAAGAGTGGAGAGGACAGAAATATGAATTGTTGTGATTTCGTTTTTGTTACAACACAAATACATCGATATGGAAGACAAACAATTGAAATTGTCTATTTCTCTATAGGTGCGTACAAACTTATGCGCCACGGACACGCGCATTTTGCTTTCCATCAGCTGATGCCATACTTATTATATCTGTATTCTTCTGCTCCTGTACAAATACAGATATAATGAGCATTGTGTCAGATGATTAAAAGCGAAATTAAATATTATAACAAATGACATTCAGATTAGTTCTCGGTCTACCATGTCTTCAATTTTAGTCTTTTGTCTTCTTCTACTGGTTATTTTTCTTAATAACTCAATATTTAAAGTTCTGAAAGTCAATTGAATGTAATCATTCTATTTATATTCGATTTTCAATCAAATGAAATTCAAAATTCTAGTTTATTTATTCCTGGACTGAAAAGTGAACTCAAAGCAATCCAAGTGGACAGCATAACCTATAATTTTTATTCATTCATAATTCCACCTTCATTGTATTATCATTCATCCCATCATCATAAGCTAGGCTTAAAATACTTCCAGAAAGTCGCCTTTGTGAAATGATATAAATAATGTATTCAATAGATGTTTTTCATTATTTACAACCTACGTACGTATACAATTATAAAAAAACCTCTCTGAGTGCCAAAATAGGTGATGGATAAAGAGATTCCACATAAAAACAATAGAGGTGAAGAATAGATTATAAGAGAATGAAAGAAAGCAAGGTATGAGGCGACGGACCAATCATGAACAAGATCCAGAATACGCCTTCATTTCCATTTCCAAGCTCCGACCACTTTTTCCTGATTAGGTAGTTCCGAGTTTACCAGTAGATGGCAATATTTTCTGGGTCATGCATAACACTCCTTCCCGTTTTTAAAAGTAGTAGACATCTGCTCATAAGTCTTATTATCGGTGCGTTTGTTTTGTATTATAGTGTGAGTGTAGACCTACCGTATTGTGTTGAAATGTTGATTGATGTGTTCAGAGGTATGCGTTTCTAAGTTCAGTTAAGTAATAATATCGGGGCGCCTAGCTTCGCTCGTTATTTTTATTATTTAAAAAGAATAAATAGATTTTATTGGTCATGAAATATTTACATGAATACATGGACTTCGTCAATTGTTTAACACTCACAAAAAGTCAAAACAAACACAAAATCACTATGATCAGTCAGTATCAGTACAATCAATAAAATAACATGCAATCATAAAACGATTCCAATCTATTCTAAAATAGTCATGTACGTTGTACAAACATTCATCAATCACACACTGCTTTCAATATTTTGACTTTCCTTGCCCTATTACCTAGGTAAGGAAGTATTGCTTTCCGAAAAATTAAGGTACCCCAATTTTTCTATACGTTTCAAGGTCCCCTGAGTCCAAAATAGTGGTTTTGGGTATTGGTCTGTATGTGTGTGTGCTTCTGTGTGTGTGTGTGTGTGTGTGTGTATGAGTGTATGTGCGTCTGTGTACACGATATCTCATCTCCCAATTAACGGAATGACTTGAATTTGGAGCGTAAGGTCCTACAATATAAGACCCGACACGAAACATTTCGTTCAAATGCGATTCAAGATGGCGGCTAAAATAGCGAAAATGTTGTCAAAAACAGGGGTTTTCGAGATTTTATCGAAAACGGTCCAACGATTTGATTTAAGTATACCAGGATAGTCATCGATAAGCTCTATCAACTGACACAAGTCCCATATCTGTAAAAATTTCAGGAGCTTCGCCCCATCTATGCAAAGTTTGATTTTAGATTCTCAATTTGTATCAGGCTTCAGATACAATTTAAACAAAAAAATTCAGCATATGAAATCTCTACAACTAATGTCAGTAACATTTTCACCTAAAATTAAATATAAGCTCGAATTCGAGAAAAATGTGATTACAATTGCAAACTGTTGGCAACTGTTGATTCTATTGAATGATTCACTATGAAGAGAAAGCACACCTCGTGTGTCTTCAGCGTTATTGCCCTATCACCAGCTGGCTCAAATCTTTGCATAGTAGACTTGAGATTCGCGGAAACACTAGCGTCAGGTGATCAATTTCCATAACGGCAAGGAAAGTTGTGTGAGTGCGCCACACCAGATTTTTTAAATTGTGTGCATGTGAGTACATTCAAGTGGTCAGGTGTGGAGTTATATAATTTGATGGATGTGAAGTGCCAGGTTCTTTGTGATTTAGTATGACTGTACAACCAATTCTCTAACAGTAAACAGAAAACAAATTCTCTAAAATGATCGTGTTTTTATTTCACAGCTGGCTATAGGTCATCTTATGAATTTGGGGATGCGATATTTTGATTTTCACATCCTCACTCACTCACTCACTTTTTTACCATCCACGCTTGTTTCAGCCAAGGTTGAATTATTCTCTCAATGTCGTTCAGCGAGTTTTCCCAAGGATGAGACCTAGTGCAATCGAATTGTTCTATCTAAACTACTATGTTTCAAATTTCGTGAAAATTGTTAGAGCCGTTTTCGAGATCCGTTAAACATAAATAACCAAATATATGTACAGAAATTGCTCGCTTAATATAATAGGATATTCACATTTATCAATATCACATTACATTAATATTCACATTTTACAACACAAAAACAATATTAATAACAAAAAACAATAAAATTGTCTATTTCTCTAGAGGTGCGTACAAACTTATGCAATGAATTATTCAATCTGCGCACCAGACTTATTATCTGTGCAGGTTATTCTGTACATCAGATTTTGTATTATAGTGTGAGTATGATGTGTTGAAAACTGTTTATTGTTTTTAGATGTATTTGAGTATTACAACCTCAGTTCAGTGATATTGTATTACAACTGATCATGCGTTGATAACGGATTACGATCACTTAGGGCCGTTTGCACAGTTATAGCAATCTAAACTCGTTAATCGATTTAAGTTAATCCGAAAGTTAAACTTGAATCGCTTTTCTCAGTGCATTTACTAATCCAAGTTGAGTTAAACTAGTTTAGCGTCAAGTTTGTAATAGAATGTCATCGTTTATAGTCTAATATCAGGAAGGTGATTTTTACAGGAATTTGTTATTGTTTACAAACCATCGTAAATTGAGGTTATGTAGCTACTATTTTAGAATTTTCTTGTTCTCGTTCAAAATCCCCAGAGCTGTAAGCTGAACGGTTATAAAAGTGAAAAAGCGATCGAAATTCTTTAAAACTTATGTTTAGTTGGCACCAGAAAATATATTTTAGAATGAAGATAAAAAAATTGTTTTGTACGCTTCAATCTACTACGGTCTTCCTCGTTTATTAGAAATCTCTCGAAAGCAATATATCTTTTTTATGGTTACTAGCCATCAGGCTCGCTTCGCTCGCCGTATGCGTCTAGCCAGGGGGCTCGCCCCCTGGACCCCCGACTGTATCGTCCAAGAATGAGATCAGCAGGCGAGCTTCGCTCGCCTGCATTTTCATTTGAGCATTTTCATCATATGTTAGGACGATCCAGTCGGGGTCCAGACTAAACGACTGGCTAACGGATATGGAGAGCGAAGCGAACCTGACGGCGTAATATAATATTCCCGGAATAGCTCCGATTGAAGTAGCAGTGCCCAATCAATTTTTCCGCGATAAATGCATTTTAATCTCAACTTGTGCCAACCTAACAAAGTCAACACAACTTCATACCAACCTCACAAAATATTAATTTAGTTACCAGTTAACAACTGGTTTGAAGAGGTACTCTCTCTATAGATAAAAACATGTTTTCTAATCGAAGACCACTGTTAAAAATTGTCTTAATTTCTATCAAGTGGTTTATTCAATCAAAATACTAAATTGGCAGTTGCTGTACTCAAGCAGAACCGTTAAAAAAATTCTCCATCCCAGAATTAAATTATTTGTTTTTGCCAATTTTTCTCAGTTTGAAAATGTCTTCGCAGTCATCTTTATCCACCGCATTAAAAACTTCTATCAATTCCTCAATTACAATATTTTACATTCAAATAATGATTCCTATATCCCAAATTAATATAATTATCGTCTACAGAAGCATTAAAAACAACCGTCGAAAATAATTTACTATAAGCTGTTTCCCCATCAAATCTTTACAGATGTCAAGTTAATCCAAATTATTTTGTTTAAACCTCCTGCTTTGTTTTAAACTTTCCCAGAGTTTGAACTCAATACAGAGTTTAAACTGATACTGGCAAACGGAATTTTAGTTTAAACCAAAAAAAAAATCCAGATTTGGCTTAAACTTACACTCTGCAAACGGCCCTTAATATCATTATGTTCTCTATATCTTCCTAAATTGCCCTATATACTATAATATTTGTAACAGCACTAAGGTGACTCCAGACTCATACCTTCAAAAAT
>NW_024093951.1:0-11081 GCF_014356525.2 Nilaparvata lugens | reverse complement strand
CCTGGACCCCCGACTGTATCGTCCAAGAATGAGATCAGCAGGCGAGCTTCGCTCGCCTGCATTTTCATTTGAGCATTTTCATCATATGTTAGGACGATCCAGTCGGGGTCCAGACTAAACGACTGGCTAACGGATATGGAGAGCGAAGCGAACCTGACGGCGTAATATAATATTCCCGGAATAGCTCCGATTGAAGTAGCAGTGCCCAATCAATTTTTCCGCGATAAATGCATTTTAATCTCAACTTGTGCCAACCTAACAAAGTCAACACAACTTCATACCAACCTCACAAAATATTAATTTAGTTACCAGTTAACAACTGGTTTGAAGAGGTACTCTCTCTATAGATAAAAACATGTTTTCTAATCGAAGACCACTGTTAAAAATTGTCTTAATTTCTATCAAGTGGTTTATTCAATCAAAATACTAAATTGGCAGTTGCTGTACTCAAGCAGAACCGTTAAAAAAATTCTCCATCCCAGAATTAAATTATTTGTTTTTGCCAATTTTTCTCAGTTTGAAAATGTCTTCGCAGTCATCTTTATCCACCGCATTAAAAACTTCTATCAATTCCTCAATTACAATATTTTACATTCAAATAATGATTCCTATATCCCAAATTAATATAATTATCGTCTACAGAAGCATTAAAAACAACCGTCGAAAATAATTTACTATAAGCTGTTTCCCCATCAAATCTTTACAGATGTCAAGTTAATCCAAATTATTTTGTTTAAACCTCCTGCTTTGTTTTAAACTTTCCCAGAGTTTGAACTCAATACAGAGTTTAAACTGATACTGGCAAACGGAATTTTAGTTTAAACCAAAAAAAAAATCCAGATTTGGCTTAAACTTACACTCTGCAAACGGCCCTTAATATCATTATGTTCTCTATATCTTCCTAAATTGCCCTATATACTATAATATTTGTAACAGCACTAAGGTGACTCCAGACTCATACCTTCAAAAATGCATCCCCAGCATTAAGAAGAAGAAGAAGAAGGAGAAGAGTGCGAAAATAGTGAGAGAAGAAATTTTGTTTTGGCTTGAATGGACGATTGATGTTCATGTCAGCCTCAACATGAAACAACCTTTAAAATGCATCTACACTTATTTTCAAATCTATAAGCCAAAATTAACGTATGCAATAAAATAATTCTGTTATAGCTTCATTTTCACGGGCTCCCTTTTAAGAAGCGTTGTCAACAATGAAAACGATAGCCTTTTTAAAAGCACTGTGAACAATGAAAACGATAGATCTTCCAGAAATCTTACTGTAGGTAGATTCATTCAGAATTTTGTCTAGAATGGATCTTATTTTTATTTTCTCAGACAATCCAATTTGAACAGATAAGCAGAATATCAATATGATGAACATTTAACGTTCATCAGGTTCACATAAGGCTGCTAAATAGAACTACATTACTACTACATACAACTCTATATACATGGAATATGTATACATAAAACTCTGATTACTACATAGAACCATAGAGAAACAATAGCGTAAGTAGATATCCCATGGTATAGGGCGTTTATGTCGCAACTTTTACTGTTATCTCAAGCTGGTTACTGTCAATTATTGTCGATTTTTACTGTTTTGTTGGGATGAGAGTGTATGAACGGCAAAATATGAGAGACTACGAGCGTCATAAAACTTCACGGGAAAGAACTAAGTGGACTATATCGGCTTGAGATAACAGTAAATGTTGCGACATAAACGCCCTATACCATCCTTTGAAAAATATGAAGAAACAAGTACTTAGACCATACTTCATAATTTCTTGATCATTTTTGTTCCAAGTGCATACAGAAATCGAAAGTAAAGCACTGCTTATCAATATTTATACTAATTTTAGAAGTACGTGTGTTCCGCCTAAGTGGTGGAGCTCCTAATCCGGTTTGAACGAATGTCTTGATCTTGCCAATGACAACTTCATCAAAAACTCACGTCTCTTCATTTTATTGATTTGAATCTCAAGTTGTAGAGAATCATAGCAGTTATTCCAATCTGATCCATCATCCCATACCACATTAGTAGTGACAATACAAGTAAATCTTTGTAATAAAGGTTTTATAAAAGTCCTACTAAAATACACTCTGGGGAGTTAGACACCCCATCGATGAACAAGATTAGCTGGTGACCTTGTAGAATGCTATACTGACTGGAAGTGGTGGGAGTAGTTGACAATACTACAAACCTAATTTAGACTGGGCATAAATTCCCATCTGTTTGATATTGTCAACTGCAGAACAGAAAAAATCCCTGGGGTGTTGAAACACCCCAGTGTGTCTCTTCAGTGTTAAATTTCAACGATTAACCGTTCAATTCTACGAGAACCATCAGAAAAGCCGTCTTTCAAAACGCCTTCTCTGATTGGTTCTCGTAAAGTTAAAGTTAGAATTTAACCGGCTTTTGTGCAACCGGCCTTAGAGTTTCGAATGAAGACTCATTATTTATCTTCAAACAAGCTTATTTGGCTTCTCTTATGGTTCAGTTTATTTTCATACATTATGTGGTTAAGATTATTGACTGCTAACAAAGAATAAAGAAAAAAAATTGAGATAGAGAGAAAGTTTGAAAAATACAACAATCATTGTTAGTGGGAGTAAAAAAGTTGAAAGACGGCTGAAGATTTTTGCCAAGAACATAAATTCAGCGGCGTTGACACACCTTGATATATTTATTGTGAATTTTGTCCTCCTCTCAACAAATTACACCAGTTATTTATATATTCGACGGTCAAAATTGATGGCATTCCTTGGAACGAAGATGATTTTCTTGATTTTTGAGCTTAGCAAGGCTTTATTGCAACATCGCAAGGAATTTCGAGTATTTCCTCTAGTAATCTGGGTGAAAAATATCATTCACGGTCGTAAATTATAACCAAAATATCAGTGTGAACATTATTATTGTGGTATGAAATTCAAGTTTTCCAACGAATAATGATAAACTATAGTGAGGTCCACGTTATAATGGGAGTGGAGGAAGATAGGGAAATAGCGATGCCGATTCTCTGCCTTGCAACTACCTGAAAAAATATCTGATGTAATATTAAGTGCCAGTTGCACAAAAGCCGGTTAAATTTTAGCCGTAATCAATTTTACGACAACCAATCATAGAAGCCGTCTTATCAAAAAGGCCCTCTTTGATTAGTTTTCGTGAAATTAATTACGGTTGAAAAATAGCGTTGCCGATTCTCTGCCTTGCCACTGCCTGCAAAATATCTGATGAATATTAAGTGCCAGTTGCACAAAAGCCGGTTAAATTTTAGCCGTGATAAATTCGGTTGAATATGAAGACTTGTTCATCATCTTCTAGTGCCCTTGCACAAAAGCCTAATCGGGCTCTTAGAATTAAATTTTAATCGTTATCATTCCACGAGAACCAATCAAGAAGCCGTCTTATCAAAAGGCCTTCTCTGATTGTTCTTGTAAAATTAATCACGGTTAAATTTAACCAGCTTTTGTGAACCGGGTCTACTGTTCATTCTTGTTCCACGTTATCGCCAATCAGTGTGGCCGTACATTTCAAATAATCAATTATACTCTATCTGTTATTAAAATATATTTTTTATTATTTTAATGATGATTTCCATGATTCAGATTGATTATTTTTAAATTTATTATAGTTCTTTGTTTATGAAAATATATTTTGTTAATAACTTTGGCTTTAGAGTTTATGAGATACGTTCAAGATGATGTTTTATTCTATTTTTATCTTGTTCGTGAATGTAAACTTTCAATTAATAAAGTGTTAATTACAAAAGCACATTTACATCAGTATGTTACTTGGTAGTTAATGGAATGTGACTGGCCGCACTGGCCGCACTGGCCGCTGTAGACAGGTCCACGTTATAATGGCAGTGTTTATTATTTAGCAATGGTATTGCTATCCTTGCCAATCATTCAACAAATCGGATAACGCTATCCCTTTCTCGCTTTGCTCTGTAGCCAGATCGTCTTTCAACAATGTAGAATTAATAATTAATTGACAAAATATTTCATCTTAATAATGAAAATACATTATGAAATAATTAAAATTTGATTTCTTGCTTCATAAAATTTAATGGATTATTTTAAACGAGAATGAACAGTTAATATTACATCAATAAACCTGTATTAGCTACCGTATATATATTTATTATTTATTTGAAAATTTACATATTTGAGGCACCAGGAACTGAATCCCATATAGAAGGCATTGACAAGACAGAGGATCGGCAACGTTGTTCTGCTATCTTCTCTGTCATTATAACGTGGACCTCACTATAGTAACTTGACGTCTCTACTTTTCCTGTCTATTGTAAGCATCTTATGTCTGCTCACTTTTTTTAATTACAATTTAAGACTAAATTCCTATGATTCTGTTTTTTGGAAGAAGGGCACTTTCAAGAAAAAAAATACATCAATGTTGTTCTCCATCACGAACTGCTTATTATTAAATCACTTTTTGCTATTAGAAAAAACGACCAGCAGTCAAATATTAAAAAATATTAAATATTATTATTTAAAATATTATTTATTGTAAAATATCTGACTGCTAGTATCGTTTTTTCTAATAACAAAAAGTGATTTAAGAAAAATACACTGGATGCACCTTTACATGACACGAACTTGAATTCTTTTCAAACTCGTTTCGTATTCACTCATTTTCAGGTAGACATGCCCGGCCAATCACAAATAAGCTCCATATTTTGACAACTACAAGCCGCCCTCTCTCTCTGCTGGTTGGGCCGAAGTGACTGTTTTCGAAGCCGTTTACTAGGTAGGCTACCAATAACAACAACAATAATAATAATAATAATAATAATAAAATAATAATAAAATAATAATAATACTTAATAATAATAAAACATTTACAATTCAAAAGTACCTTGGTATTTTCATTGATGATTGTTTAAAGTGGGGTCCTCACAATGATAGTGTATGCCAGCGTCTTCGCTCTGTCTATTTGGTTTATAAACTTACAGCGATCTGTCTCAAAGAAGATATCCCATGGTACTAGGAGTTTGTCGGAATTTTTACTGTTATTTCAAGCGATTTAATGTGTTTTTGTCGATTTTTACTGTTTTGTTGGGATGAAGTGTATGAACGGCAAATATGAAGACTACCAGTGTCACCAAGCTTCAAGGGAAAGAGCTCTATCGGCTTGAGATAACGTAAAAGTTACGACATAAAACTCCCTATACCATGGGAATCTACTATGCTATTGTTTCTCTATGCTATCACTTCATGAAGATGAGAAGAAAATTAATGAGTACCGTACTACAATAGAAAATAATTTATTGTGTTGTAGTTCTAATAAATAAGAGAGTCATTCTCGATTCTGCAAATCACTGCCAACATAGTTACAATCTCTTCTGTTGGCAGTGCAGAAAGACGAGTCATTTGCAGTTTTCATGCATCACTTTTTGTAATCTTCATGTAATATAATGACATGTTGACACCATTTATTGATTACTTTCGAGTTTGTGCATAATTTAACTTTGCAATAAATTTCAATACAATTATATATTATAAGATATTGAATGAAAAAGACTAAGAAGTTGTCAAAAATCACAGATTTATTGTTACTTAGAAAGACCGGTTTCGGTTATTATCAAATCAAATCAATTTATTTTCCACATTGCATTACAAAAAAAATGTAAAATTCATGAATTCAATTATAAATAGAATACATCAATTGAAATAGAAAATGATACATTATTACATTAATGCTAGTACATAGATGGCGTGGAATTCCCCCATGAAACTGACTATACGATTATACCATTTGATACCGATTATACGAAGGTTATACCATTGTCAATCTCTGATAAACTAAATCTAAATACAAGAGCAGCAGAATTTATAGCTCTTGTATTAGTTTAGTTTATCAGAGATTGGCAATGGTGTAAAACCGAAACCGGCCTTTCTAAGTATCAATAAATCTGTGGTTTTTACAATTTCTTAGTCTTTTATTCAATATGAATAGTTACCACAATATCAACATCTCATCTACACAAAAAAAAAGAAAAAAATTAAAATAAGAAATAATGTATCAGCGTCAATTAATTATCTTTGCATTGAGGAAAGCTAGATTTGTTGATTACAATATTCAGAATATAATTATAATATTTATATTTTATTTATGATAGAATTGAATATGTTGTTTTTTGTTAAAATGTTTGTTTGTTTGTTGTTAAAATGATATCCTTGTTTTAGACAGATCTTATATGTTTGCTGGACCGTGAACGTATTGATGTAGGTTAGCCCTACATGGACCAGTTAGTAGACAGTCTACTAACGTTGCTACATGGATACTTATGATGTGAACACAGTTGCCAAGGTGATTGTTCTAGAAACAAACTGTTTATGAGAAGACACACTAGTAGTTCTGTGAACAGTAGACGTCACGCAGTATTCTCATCCACAAGTACCAGATGTCAACTGTTTTGAATGTTAACAAACTCATGTTCACGTTTGAATTTGTATTCCATATGATATAATTCATCCAGTTCCGTGTGATGATCTTTTGATGAAATTAATTTTTAGAATCAAAAATATTATAATTTCTCCAGCATTATTTAGTTTATTTGTTTATTTTTATTCACTATTAAATTAGTTTTTTCGAATGTGAGAATATTGTACTGATGGGCACGCATAATAATACCATGACTGCAAAACAAAATATTGAAACCAAAGACCTTAAAGCTGCAATTAGACCAAATTTATAATAAAATGTTAACTCAATCATATCAGATTATATTGATTGAACATAACTTATTATACACATGATGAACATATGTGTTTGTCAACTTCCGTTCAATCTAATAGAATCTAATATAAGGATTAAGTTATAACCATTTTGTTAATATAACTTTGGTGTGAACCCAGCTTAAAGATGCATACCTCTTTAATGTCTTTGATTGAAACTATAGACTTTATACGAAAACAGTAATAGACTGGCTTCTCCACATATCTGTGTAATCACTGATTTATGATGAATAATTCTATAGTCTGATTTTTACTCCAATATTGGCGTATAAAGGAGGCTCCTTTTTCCTTTTATATTATCCTTGAAATGCAAAATTTCAAAATACCTTGTATATACGTCGACGCGCAATTTAAAAAGGAACATATCTGTCAAATTTCATAAAAATCTATTACCGCGTTTCGCCGTAAATGCGCAACATATAAATATATAAACCAAACATTTAAACATTAAGAGAAATGCCAAACCGTCGACTTGAATCTTAGACCTCACTTCGTTCGGTCAACAAGTTAAGCTGTGTTTACACAAAGCTATTAACAAAATGTTAATATTTTTTAGTTATTAACAAAATGTTAATAACTTATTCCTCATAGATTCTATTACATTGAACATAACTTATCATTTACATAATGAACATTTGTGTTTGTCAAGTTCGTTCAGTCTAATAGAATCTATAAGGATTAAGTTATTAACATTTTGTTAATAACTTTGGCTTTAGAGTTTTATGAGATACGTTCAAGATGATGTTTTATTCTATTTTTATCTTGTTCGTGAATGTAAACTTTCAATTAATAAAGTGTTAATTACAAAAGCACATTTACATCAGTATGTTAATTTGGTAGTTAATGGAATGTGACTGGCCGCACTGGCCGCACTGGCCGCTGTAGACAGGTCCACGTTATAATGGCAGTGTTTATTATTTAGCAATGGTATTGCTATCCTTGCCAATCATTCAACAAATCGGATAACGCTATCCCTTTCTCGCTTTGCTCTGTAGCCAGATCGTCTTTCAACAATGTAGAATTAATAATTAATTGAAAAAATATTTCATCTTAATAATGACAATTCATTATGAAATAATTGAAAATTGATTTCTTGCTTAATAAAATATAATGGATTATTTTAAACGAGAATGAACAGTAATATTACATCAATAAACCTGTATTAGCTACCGTATATATTTATATTATTTATTTGAAAAATTTACATATTTGAGGGCACCAGGAACTGAATCCCATTATAGAAGGCATTGACAAGACAGAGGATCGGCAACGTTGTTCTGCTATCTTTCTCTGTCATTATAACGTGGACCTCACTATAGTAACTTGACGTCTCTACTTTCCTGTCTATTGTAAGCATCTTATGTCTGCTCACTTTTTTAATTACAATTTACAGACTAGAAATTCCTATGATTCTGTTTTTTGAAGAAGGGCACTTTCAAGAAAAAAATACATCAATGTTGTTCTCCATCACGAACTGCTTATTATTAAATCACTTTTTACTATTAGAAAAAACGACCAGCAGTCAAATATTAAAAAAATATTAAATTATATTTAAAAATATTATTTATTGTAAAATATCTGACTGCTAGTCGTTTTTTCTAATAACAAAAAGTGATTAAGAAAAATACACTGGATGCACCTTTACATGACACGAACTTGAATTCTTTTCAAACTCGTTTCGTATTCACTCATTTTCAGGGTAGACATGCCCGGCCAATCACAAATAAGCTCCATATTTTGACAACTACAAGCTCCGCCCTCTCTCTCTGCTGGTTGGGCCGAGTGACTGTTTTCGAAGCCGTTTACTAGGTAGGCTACCAATAACAAACCAATAATAATATAATAAATAATAATAATAATAATAATATAATAATAATAATACTTAATAAAATAAAACAAGTTACAATTCAAAAGTACCTTGTATTTTCATTGATGATTGTTTAAAGTGGGGTCCTCACATGATAGTGTATGCCAGCGTCTTCGCTCATGTCTATTTGGTTTTATATAACTTACAGCGATCTGTCCAAAGAAGACATTGATAGTTGTTTATAAAGCCCTAGCTGAATCCGTAGTAAGATACGGTGTCAATGTTTGGGGTAATGCAAGTGGCTATGAATTGATAGAGTTAGAGATTACAAATTTCCTTGCTGAAAATAGTTCATTCAAAACAAGAGAGTTACCCTAAGCCAAATTTGTTTAAAAAATATAGCATTCTTCCTGTAAACGAGCTTTTCAGATATGATATCTTATTAAATAATTATTTTTCTAATAACTATAAAATGTCAAGTAGAATTTTGCATGAGCGAAGACAAGGTGCTGCTTATAAGAGGTTTTTGTGCCCGAATACAATAATTATCATGGTAAATGTGAACTTAGTTATGTTGTACCAACTATTTTCAATGAGTTGCCAGATGATTTAATGGTCTGGATAGAATTTCAATTGTTAAGAATAAGATAAAACACTTTCTGTTAAATAATTTGAGTGAATTTGAATGATCTTCATAAATTCTTTCTTTTTTTTATTTTTTTCTTGTGTATTATGTTTGTGATAAGCAACAACTGAAATCCCTTGTTTTATTATTTTATTGCTACACAATACAATTAAATGAATTATTATCAATGTATCAATTAATTTTTTTTTCTACCCAAGATTGACAACTATTTCTCTTTTGATATGATTTAAATTGAAATTTATTATTTTTGGATCACTGATTGATTATATCAATGTACTAGTTCTATGGTTTTTTTAATATAATGTAAAACTTGACTCCTCCAGTCAAACTTCTTTAGAAGGTTTTGGAGAATTATAATTCGTCTGGTTTAAATATTTGAAATGTTCTACTGAAAGGAATCTTCTTATCTTTTGTCATTCTTGATTTTTTCATTATTCTTCATTTGTTTTGTTTGTAAGATATCTTTTTATAAGTGTATTTTTCATTTTTGGTGTTATATTTTCTATAATAAACTCCCTTCTCTGGGGGTACCAGGACGACAGAAAAAGGAAACAAAGGATTATTATTATTATTATTATTATTATTATTATTATTATTATTATTATTTTATTATTATAAAAGAGAAAGAAGAAGATGAATAGAAGAAGAAGAATAGGAGGAGGATATGAAATAGAGTAAGTTGCCCTACCTGGTTTATTCACAGAGTAGGGAATGGGACAACATTGCAGTTAATCATATTACTGCAATGATTCATAGCCATGGTCGACGGCAAACTTGTTGAACACAGCCGAATATTTCATGTCAATGTTTTGGCCGCGCTGCCAAAGTCAACTCACAAAATTGCACGCTGCATTTCGAGACACGGTGCATCACGGCTGCAATGCAATGCAATATCGCATCATTATTAAGTTACTCGGTTGTAAGTCATGGCATATTTTGACAGGTGAAAAGAGTGGACACACTTTGAAAATAGATACTTTGACAGTGGTGAGATGCACTTGAAATAGTCAGTGTTGGTTTAATGAGGAGCATTGTGCTATCCATGAGAAAAGCTGTCATTAAGAGAGTCCTATGGAGCTCTTGAAAGGAGAAAGTGAGTGATGGTGAGAGATAGAGTGAGTGACCGAGAGGTTGTGTGAGAGTGAGAGGGTGTGAGAGTGGGAGAAGAGAGGGTGAGAGAGACAGAGATAGAGTGATTGATTGATTGAGTACTTTAGTTATGTAGATTACAATATATACTGCTTATACACTTATATACAATAGCTTACAATACAGCAAAATTATAGATGAATTTACATAATATAGACTAAGAAAATAATTATTGAACTGTATATGATATGAAAAAGTAATTTTCCTACAGATACCCTGAAAATGGCCATTTCTGCACTGAGGCCGCAAAGAATCACTTTTCCGCTCTAGTGCGCAAGTATCTTTGCGTACTCCAGATTTTCAGCATGACAACGCAAAATAGTTAGTATTTAGTAGGTTATATGAGCACCAGTGCAGGAAAATCAAATAAATTATGTGGTAACACTGTGGTGCACGTTATAATATTAAGGCAGTGGACAACAGTGGATGACAGCGACAGCCACCACATGAGTGCCGCCTTCATGCATTTACTACCATCATTCATTTTAAATAAATTAAGTTTTTATTAATGATAAAATTACACAGAAACATTTGACTGATTTCAGGGAATTTACCCATAATTACCCACTTTTCATATTCAATGTTAACTGTAAGGAAAAATTTAATGTGAAATACGTGCGCAAGTTCCTCTGCTGCACTCAAGAACCGTTTAGTAAACGTTTAGTAACCGTTAGTAACCTCAAGTAAACGTTTCTTTCGGTGCAGCGCAACGTCACTTTG
>NW_024093950.1:0-11766 GCF_014356525.2 Nilaparvata lugens | reverse complement strand
TTCTTGTTTATCTTTAGATGTTATAATATTAGATTATTATAATTGTGTATGTTTTTGAGAAATAAATTGAATTTGAATTGAATTTATTCATACATTTTAAAAATATGGAACTATCATAATTTATTTATTCGTACATTTAAAAAAATATGGAACTCTTTAATTTATTTATTCATACATTTTAAAAGATATGGAAACTATCATATTTATTTATTTACTTGCTAAACAGAGACAAAAAACCATTATTGTTAATCAAAAAGTTCAACTAAGGGGTATTCTCTTGTTTTCAGAGTGTTTCCCCATCGAGATAATTGATGTGTACGAGGAGCCCAAAGTGGCGCCCCCTCTGAGCACCCAAGAGGGTGCGCTGAGCTCGGCTGTTATACTGAAGAAGCCCCTCTATACGTCCAGGCAGCCGTAGCCATGAAGAAGGTTACCCAGTACGGGGTCAGCCGACAACTAGCAAGGCCAGGCCCAGTGTCACCAACGAGAAGGTTAGTGCTCTTCTTCTTCTTCTTCTTCTTCTTCTTCTTCTTCTTCTCTTCTTCTTCTTCTTTCTTCTTCTTCGTCGTCTTCTTCTTCTTAGTCTTCTTCTTCTTCGTCTTCTTCTTACAGACAAGGATTAGGCTATAGCCTGTTCCAACTCACATCTAGCTAACTAGTAGTTCTATGAACAATAGACCTCGCGCAGGTATAAACCGCAGCCTCTTATACTGTCCAATCAGAGTAAATCCTGTCTGTATGTCGTGTCGGCGAGATATCGGTGTGAAACGGCTAATGGCTGTTGGGGTTGGAGTATCAATGCTAACATCAAAAGCTAATCTCCTTCACGACATACTGGCAACAGGACAGCCCAAGTTAAAAACAGAGGAAGTTCGAGAGACAATACTATGTTATTTTAGTTATTAATTGCATGCGTTATTGAACGCAATCAATAGTCATTTATTTATTCACAATGGAGACAACGGGTTTCCCCAAATATGTCTCCTTAACAATAACTAGTAGTCTGTGAACAGTAGACCTCACGCAGTATTCTCATCCACAAGTACCTGATTGAAACTATATATACCTTATGGAAATACAGCAATAGACTGCTTCTCCACACATCTGTGTAATCACTTGTCAGCTGATTTATGATGAATATTCTATAGTCTGATTTTTACTCTAATATTGGGGTATAAAGGAGGCTTCTTTTTGGAGCTGACATTCTTTGGACATGCTCCCTCCATTGATGCCGATTCTCTGCTACTCTTTCATTCATGCTGCACATATTCAATTCTTTCCCAATATCTTCATTCTTTTCTAACATTTTCCCAAAGGAGTAAGAGGAGGAATAAGAGATGGAAACATAGAAAAAGATAAAAATATGTGTTTTAATTTTCATCAGATAAAAATCTATTGAATTCATATATATTATAGTGGGATTTACGTCATAGAGTTAGTGAGAATGATAAGACGGCATAGTTGCCACGGTTGTTTTTACAGTTTCAAAGATAGCTATGAATCAAGTCGTCCCAGTATAATATCTGATATAATATTTATTGTTGATCCCTGTAGAAAATGGGAAATTCTATCTCAAATATATCTTATTAACCTACCAAGAACATTCATCTCTTTAATAAATTGATATCAGTTGTAATTTGTGTTTTAATCTATTATTCTATATTAGTTTGAAAAAAGTGGGTATCATAATTATACTCTATTTTATAAATAAAAATAATCAGCCCTGAATACATACATTTTAAGAATTTTTGAGATTAGATATTCTGGTAGTTCATTATATTTCTACATAGCCTACAAACGATTTGGCAACAGTGATGGGTTGGAAAAGGATAGAGCTATCTGCTTTGTTGTATGATAGACAAGGATAGCAACACCAATGTTAATCAAATACTGCCATTATAACGTGGACCTCACTATAGAACAAGAACAACCACAACATGATACAGTATCAACACAATATGATACAGTATCATCTCAACTTGATACACAACACTATGATTTGATACATTCGCTATCTGCTTTGTGGAATGATAGACAAGGATAGCAACACAATGTTAATCAAATACTGCCATTATAAAGTGGACCTCACTATAGAACAAGAACAACCACAACATGATACAGTATCAACACAATATGATACAGTATCATCTCAACTTGATACACAACACTATGATTTGATACATTCGCTATCTGCTTTGTGGAATGATAGACAAGGATAGCAACACCAACGTTAATCAAATACTGCCATTATAACGTGGACCTCACTATAGAACAAGAACAACCACAACATGATACAGTATCAACACAATATGATACAGTATCATCTCAACTTGATACACAACACTATGATTTGATACATTCGCTATCTGCTTTGTGGAATGATAGACAAGGATAGCAACACCAATGTTAATCAAATACTGCCATTATAACGTGGACCTCACTATAGAACAAGAACAACCACAACTTGATACAGTATCAACACAATATGATACAGTATCATCTCAACTTGATACACAACACTATGATTTTGATACATTCTCTATCTGCTTTGTGGAATGATAGACAATGATAGCAACACCATTGTTAATCAAATACTGCCATTATAACGTGGACCTCACTATAGAACAAGAACAACCACAACATGATACAGTACCAACACAATATGGTGTCAATATGGTATCAAGTTGAGATGATACTGTATATCATCTCAACTTGATACACAACACTATGATTTTGATACATTCGCTATCTGCTTTGTCGAATGATAGACAAGGATAGCAACACCATTGTTAATCAGGTGCTGACTTTATAACGTGGATCTCACTATTTATTAGTTAATTATTTTTTTATTTATCAATTCATTTCCGTTCAAATATTCATTTTTTATTTAAGAAAATCTTCTTTTTTCATTTATTTATAAAAAAAGGCTACGAAAAGGAAGATCCAAAACGGCGGTTATCCCAAAAGTGAGAAGACTTTACCAACTGGTTCTACTAGTGTCAAGAATAAACAGGTTAGATCAAATTAGATTAGATTGCTCTAATATTTTATTTAGAATACAATACAGTGTAGGTGAAAAGTCCGAGAACGGCTTAATATCTCATACACAAGGTAATTTGACGGTGGGTGTCATTGGGATCCTACCCAAATTAAAAATACTACTTTACTATGTCTTTAAAAACCGGGTACGCCATCTTGGATTCGCCATATTCAATGAAACTTCATTTTTTTAAATAGGAAGGTGGTCATGCGATACATGATTTCGATACGGAATTTCAAGAGAAAATGTATGGCGAAAACCGCACATCGATATCTCAAACCGTTTCGAAGATATTCACATTATTAATCAGTACCATGCAAATCAGAAATTAAATACATGAGTGTATTGATTAATAATTTAATATCTTCGAAACGGTTTAGATATCGATGTGCGGTTTTTGCCATTTATTTTCTATTGAAATTCCGTATCGAAATCATGTATCGCATGACCACTTTCCTATTTAAAATGATGAAGGTTCATTGAATATGGCGGATCCAAGATGGCGGGCCAGATTCTTGAAGTCATAGTAAGTAGTATTTTCAGTTTGAGTAGGATTCCCAATCACACCCATCGTCTTATTTACCTTTGTGTATTAAGCCGTTCTCGGACTTTTCACCCACCTTTATGCTTGCTTATTCACTTATTCCATCCATGTAGTCTATTTTTCCATTCCCATCATAGAGATTATGTGGTTGATATAAATATATTAATGATTTAGACAATTTTGTTGAATTTATTGGATATTAGAAATTTGAAAATATTTCATGGATATTTTCAAAATAATTCATGGATATTTTCAAAATAATTTATAAGGATATTAATTTTCAAGGAAAATAATTCTTGTATAAAGTCAATGGAAATGATAGTGCGCCATTGTGGCAATTTTCCGGCTTCGATATTAGATCAGTGTGAGCAGTATTCACTTATTCCATATATCCCAATTTCTATGAATAGGTGATTGATATAAATATGTTAATGATGTAGAAAATTTGTTGAATTTATAGGATATTAGAATTTGAAAATAATTCATGGATATTTTCAAAATAATTATAAGGAAAATAATTCTTGTAATAAAGTCAATGGAAATGATAGTACGGCATTGTGGCCAATTTCCGGCTTCTATATTAGATCAGTGTGAGCAGCTACATGCAAGTTACAACATGTTTCAATGGAACTTTAAAATTTGTTTTTCGGCTCATGCATGATCTGATGACGCGCAATTGCACTTCTGAGGAATAATATATTCTACAATAACTTATAATAATTGATCAATCAGCTTCAAATTTTCAACACAAAAGCCTGGTTTTCACTAGTAGAGTAGTGGTCGAGTAACTGGCATACTAACTCTATCTACTTACTTGGTCGAGTAACTGGTTTCACTACAATTAAGAATAGTAGGTAAAGTGTGTTGTCTAGTGAACAGAACTAACCTTAAAATGTTAATACTTTTTAATAAATTAACACTTTATTTATTTAATCATTCAGATTACACAACTCAGAAAAGTAGCACAGGCTTATAAGCCCAAAACGTTCCAATTCTAATTTATACTACAGTCAAATGTAGCTAGGTTATGTGGCACTTAACATTCTTCAATTACACACTCAATTTACAATCAAAACACACAAAAATCATTTTTAAAATGAAAAAAAAAAAACACTTGAACACTTCTTAACACTAATAAGGCAATAGCCTGTTTTTTCTTTCCGATCATTGTATTATCTGTGTTAACCTAATAAATAAATAATAAATTAACACTTTTGACGTGACAACGTCTTATAAATTGGTTTGCCGGGTGACACTTCAAGAAACTGCGTTACGTTCCACGTTATGCCTCACAATGAGAGCGAGTGAGAGCGTTCGTTTCGGTTCACGGTCGTCTAGAAAGAGCACGAATAGGAGCAGTGGCGAGCAACGCAGCAGCAACCCGAAGGCATTCACCTGGAGAGAGAGTGAAACGGAGCAATCTCCTGCGACTGCGCCACTACTTAGTGAATAGGCTATGTGAATAAGTATTTAAGTGAATAGGTATAAGTGTAAGTATAATAGGTATGTTGTAGTAATCACAATGTTGTGGTAGTTTTCAATCACAAAAGTAGTATAAATCGTTTCTCAGCCAATAATAATTGTTTAACTTGAAAAAATGAGCGCGGCTTGCTATGTAAAAAATTGAATCGAGCACGTTAGCCCGCCTAAGAGCGAGAGAGACAGAGTGATTTGTTGAGGATGTGTGAAGGTGAAAAAACATGTTGTTAATATGAAATTCAGTGCGAGATCTTTGTATAAATTAATGTTTTAAATATAATTCTTTGTATAGATAAATGTTTTAAATTGTTAATATTATTTCATCCTTCTTCCTACTATAGGAATGAATATTCACATTAAAATTATTTTACCACTCAAAGTCGGTGTCACGTAAACATTCGCCCGTATACCAACTTATTAATAAATTAATACGTTTTAAAATAACAATACTTCTAAAACTTGATATCCTACGGCACGACTCTACTCTACTAGCTCGAGACTGTTTACATTAGCATAGTAGTGGTAGAGTAGAGTGAGAAGCGGTGGTGGGGGAAGGCAAGTGGTAGAGTACTATCCCACGGTGCTATCCCACTCTACTCAAATAAAAACTAGTACTCTACGATTACTTACTCTACTCTACTAGCTCGAGATGTTTTCGAGCATAGTAGTGGTAGAGTAGAGTGAGAAGCGGTGGTGGGGAAAGGCAAGTGGTAAGTACTATCCACTCTACTCAAATAAAAACTAGTACTCACGATTACTCTACTCTACTCTACTAGCTCGAGAATGTTCTCGAGCATAGTAGTGGTAGAGTAGAGTTAGAGCGGTGGTGGGGAAAGGCAAGTGGTAAAGTACTATCCCACGGTGCTATCACACTCTACTCAAATAAAAACTAGTACTCTACGATTACTCTACTCTACTCTACTACTCGAGAATGTTTTCATTAGCATAGTAGTGGTAGAGTAGAGTGAGAAGCGGTGGTGGGGGAAGGCAAGTGGTAGAGTACTATCTCACGGTGCTATCCACTCTAATCTACTAAAAACTAGTACTCTACCATGACTCTACTCTACCATGAACGTTTTCATTGGGAGAGTTCACAAGATAGTTAGTAATTGCCCCAGGAAACTCTACCACTAGCTCTACTAATGAAAACCAGGCTATAAACGCATTCAATGTGATCACACCCCAACTATTGTATTATTTTATTGTTGAAAAAGAAAATTTGATTTAAAATGTGATTTTGACTGATTCTTATTCTATTGTAAAGGCTTTCTCAGGAATTTCATAAGGATAATTGATTCTCAGGATATTTTGTGGATAAGGAATGTAAATTTCAATGTGATTTTGACTGATTTTGGTTCTATACGAAATAACTTTTTAGGATAATTTAATGCTTGTTTGTTGGATGAAAAATCAGAATTAATAGTGAGTTTGACGGAATTTGGTTTTATTCCAAGACTTTTCAGGATATTTCATGTTGTTTTTTTGGATGAAAAATTTGAATTTAATGGTGATTTTGACGGAATTTTGGTATTATTCTAAGACTTTTCAGGATTATTTCATGCTTGTTTTGTTGAATGAAAAATTTGAATTTTATAGATATTTGACTGGATTTTTGATTCTATTCTAAAGACTTTTTCAGGATAATTTCATGCTTGTTTGGTTAAATGAAAATTACAATTTAATAGTGATTTTTACGGTATTTTGTTTTTTTTCTAAAGACGTTCTCAGGATAATTTCATGCTTGATTTGATGGATGACAAATTTGAATTTAATAGTGATTTTGACTGGAATTATGGTTCTATACGAAAGACATTTTCAGAATCATTTCATGGTTGTTTTGTTGAAAGAAAAATTAGAATTTAATAGTGATTTTGACTGGTAGTTTGGTTTTATTCTAAGACTTACTTATTCAGGATAATTCATGCTTGTTCTGTTGAATGAAAAATCTAAATTAAAATGTGATTTTGACTGAATTTTGATTCCATTCTAAACACTTTATTATAATTCCATGCTTGTTTTGTTAATGAAAATTTTGAATTTGATAGTTTATTTTGACTGCAGTTTTGGGTTATATATATTTTTCATTTTATTATATATCGTCACAGGTTAAACAACAGTAAGCATTGACAATAGTCATGTACATAAAAACATTAAAATTTCAACATTCATATACAAAGTTAGACTTGATAAATTTTTAAAATGGTGAAAATATAATTGAAAACTAATAATAATATGTCAGTTCAGCAGATACATATATAGAAACAGTCATCAATAAAATCTGGAAACATGAACATTATACTCGAAGTAACACGAGTACATTTATTTTATATACATTTTTATCCAATCAGTTTATCAGGAATGCCAACTATAGGGACACTGGGCTATTAACAGCTTTTCAGTCTTGCCCTAAAAATTGCCAGTGTGAGCCTCTTTCAAGTGGTTCGGCAACGAATTAAATATGAATTATGAAGATTTATTGAGGATAATTTCATGTTTGTTTTGTTAAATGAAAAAATATAATTTAATAGAGATTTTGACTGTAAAAATTCTGATTGGATTTTCTAATATTTGCAGGATATCGTGCCCTGGAGTCTGCCCTCGCTTCAATGCCTCCCCTGCCACCCTACGGAGCTTTGCAGAAAAAGAAGTTGGCAGTGGGAGACAATGTGTTGTCATTAGAAGTACCCTCTTCAAGGCCTGGTCTCTTGCCAGGGTGATTGAGCTCATACAGAAACGGCTTATACTGAGGTGAGTACTGTGTTTCAGTGCCGTATAGCACAACGGGTCTGTTTCTCTAAAGATACAAATATTGATATTGGTGATGATGTGTTTGCTATTAAACTAAATTACCCTCTTCAAGGCCTGGTGTCTTGCCAGGGTGATTGAGCTCATACTGAAGTGAGTACTGTATTTCAGTGCCGTATAGCACAACAGGTCTGTTTCCCTAAGATACAAATTATTGATATTGGTGATGATGTGTTTGCTATTACAACTAAATTACCCTCTTCAAGGCCTGGTGTCTTGCCAGGTGTTTGAATTCATACCAAAACCGGCTTATACTGAAGTGAGTACTGTGTTTCAGTGCCGTATAGCACAACAGGTCTGTTTTCTAAAGATAAAATTATTGATATTGGTGATGATGTGTTGCTATACAACTAAGTACCCCTCAAGGCCTGGTCTCTTGCCAGGGTGATTGAATTCATACCAAAACCGGCTATACTGAGGTGAGTAGTATTTCAGTGCCGTATAGCACAACAGGTCTGTTTCCTAAAGATACAAATTATTGATATTGGTGATGATGTGTTTGCTATACAACTAAGTTACCCTCCTCAAGGCCTGGTCTCTTGCTAGGGTGATTGAATTCATACAGAAACGGCTTATACTGAGGTGAGTACTGTGTTTCAGTGCCGTATAGCCAAACAGGTCTGTTTCTCTAAAGATACAAATTATTGATATTGGTGATGATGTGTTTGCTATTACAAACTAAGTTACCCTCCTCAAGGCCTGCTGTCTGCTAGGGTGATTGAATTCATACAGAAACCGGCTTATACTGAAGTGAGTACTGTGTTTCAGTGCCGTATAGCACAACGGGTCTGTTTCTATGAAGATACAAATTATTGATATTGGTGATGATGTGTTTGCTATTACAACTAAGTTACCCTCCTCAAGGCCTGGTCTCTTGCCAGGGTGATTGAATTCATACCAAAAACGGCGTATACTGAAGTGAGTACTGTGTTCAGTGCCGTATAGCACAACGGGTCTGTTTCTATGAAGATACAAATTATTGATATTGGTGATGATGTGTTTGATATTACAACTAAGTCCTCTTCAAGGCCTGGTCTCTTGCCAGAGTGATTGAATTCATACCGAAACCGGCTTAGTACGGCTTAAGTCCAAGTAACGTACACACTTTTTGTCATAATAATCTAAAGAAGAATAATTGAGAAGAAAAAATAGTTCGTGCTAAAGTTACTACATGCATTCTATAAACATAACCTAGTTTACAAATTCGTGGAAATTGACAAAACCTCTACCTAAAGCGCTGAAGGTTGTTTTTTGTAGCAGTTTTGCTGTTTCTATTTCATAACTAAAGTTGAAAATTGTTGAAAATGTTTTATTGGCAGATATATTAAATTACAACATCTAAGAAATACATAATAAAAGCAATACAATTTTACAACATGGAAAATACTATTACAAAATAAATGCAATGCCAATGAGTATTTGCATCTCGAGGTACTAAACCTGTTTGAGATGGTGATATAAAATTGATTACAAAACTATAGCGCTAAAATGTAGTTACTGAGGCCGACAGTCGCAATGAAGTGACACATATACATAACAGTATCGATGATTTATCAATTTTAGCTTCGAAGTATATTGTACAATATTATGATATACAAGTCTACATGAGAATTCTAAAAAAAGTATCTTATTCTCACATTCCATTACAAATCTCTTGACATCTTTCAAAAAACCTTGATCGTATCTTGCACCTTATATCCTTATTTTGGTAGAGAGTTAGTGGGGAGGATATTTTTAATATTGTTTCCGAGAATGGACTTGATATGTCCAAAGCTCCGCCAATTTATGTACATGCATCACATATTATCTTTAGTTATTCCAAATTGTTTTTTCATATCATATACAGTTCAATGATTATTTCTTAGTCTATATTATGTAAACATCTATAATTTTGCTGTATCGTAAGCTATTGTATATAAGTGTATAAGCCAGTATATATTGTAATCTACATAAATAAAGTACTCAATCAATCAATCAATCTCCAAGGGCAGCAGGGTTGTAGAACTTTGGAGCCAAATAGGAAAAAAATTTCATGAAGTGACTTTTATTTGGTTTAGGTATACAAGCTTCGTATATTTAAGTAATTAAGTGAGAGATAAATACTTTTAACACGGCTCTTTCTCGAAGACGGAGAGGTCCGTGCTCCG
Organism: Nilaparvata lugens; assembly: GCF_014356525.2. Lineage (NCBI taxonomy): Eukaryota > Metazoa > Arthropoda > Insecta > Hemiptera > Delphacidae > Nilaparvata > Nilaparvata lugens. The sequence goes on along the minus strand of NW_024093950.1, from coordinate 1,751 downwards.
ATCCCCACTAATCACTCCCAGCAGCATTCTCCTTCTTTGTGTCTGAGTGAGAGAGCTTTGTAACGCTACGCGGCAACACTCCCTCCATCTATTGCTGGCAATGTCAAAGTAGTGTTCTGGTCAGCAGGTATATTGGTTGTGTATGCTACAGAGATGTGTTCATCACAGAACATGAAGCGAAATGACACGGCGCATCCATTGTGCGCAGGATGTCTGTCTATGTCTACGCTACAAACTGTGGCGGGAGAAATGGTTTTCCTCTTCATGTTGAAAGTAATATATCACAGACTTTAGGAAACATACTCGACTGTGAAGAAAACATATGGTTTCATTACCGTAGAGTATGCTGTCCAAAGACTTGAAGAGATATGGCTATGACTTCATGGCTAGACCACAATGCCTATGCCTTCCCATGATAGCTCTTACTTGAAATTGAAGGCCGCCATTAGGGTATTTTAGCACGAGATATTATATCTAAATATATTTGTAATACTATAGATCACAAAGGCATTGGTGGCATTGGTGGCATTGGTGGCATTGGTAAATAATCTTATGGGTTGCCCCCTCAATGGCGATTTCATTCCAAGTACACACTAGCGCTGCATGTGAGTCTATGCATCTTTAAGGTCTTTGATGCTGTCATGAGAATCATATGTTTATTTGTTCTGCAAACAGCTGTTTACCGGCTTGATTTCATGCATGGAAAACAGCTGAGATTGAATGACTATGACAAAAACATTTGAATTTGTTACAGTTCTGAATGAATGACTGAGTGTTCACTTTATTTTCAGGGTGATAACCAGGTGCGCGTGGTATACGATCTCTACAAGAAGTCCCCGCCCACAAAGGTGGTGACAACGAAATTGTGTGCATATAGGGAGCAGTCGCCGGTTGACTCCGGTCGGGTCGAGGATCATTGCCGTGTACAGAGGCGAAGATGAGCGGTGAGAAAGTTGTAGCTGACGACAGGCAACAGTCTATTCAGGAGTGCTGCCGAAGCACCAAGATGAGCAACAAATACAGGTGAGGTTAGGTTGAGCCTTAGTGGTGGGTTGGTCATATTTGGGGGATACTGTATCATGGTGTGGTGATACTGTATCATTGTGTTGTGATATCATAAATTGCGTACACACATACGCGTCTCGAAACCCGCACCGAGCACGCTCCGCTCTGTACCGCCCTCGTTCCTCCATCTTACTGCAGTCGCTCCGCCCCGCTCTGCAGTCGCACCATCATGAACGTTACGGAAGATGTTAGCTCTTCTCGCGTTCCCGGTCGAACCACTGTTGCTCGCCGGTCGATCATCAATCGCTCTGCGGGAGTGACGTTCGGTTGCGGAGCAGAGCGACAGTCTGTACGCACCTATAGAGAGAAGATAGCATAAGAAGATAAATACGGGGCACCGAGCTTCGCTCGTTATTTATTTATTGACTTTTGATAAACCGAACACAATTCTTTAAAATGATGGGGAAGGACAAACAGCACAGCCCAAAACTGTTTCCCGAATTTTGGATTTATACACTACTAGCCGTCAGGCTCGCTTCGCTCGCAATCCGTCTAGCCAGGGGCTCCGCCCCTGGACCCCCGACTGGATCGCCCAGATGAAATCAGCAGGCTCGCTTCGCTAGCCTACATTTTTCATTTGAGCATTTTTATCAATGTTAGGACATCCAGTCGGGGGCCAGACTAAACGCTGGCTAAACGGATATGGCGAGCGAAGCGAGCCTGATGGCTAGTAATATAATATTCCC
>NW_024093949.1:0-8508 GCF_014356525.2 Nilaparvata lugens | reverse complement strand
AGGACCTGGTTACCTACAACCTTCCCCCCCGCTGACGGCGTGATTATTGAGCCCAAAAATTGAAATTGTATAATATGATTGCTGTAGACTTGTTACATCGATTCCATCGAATTTTCTTGATTACACATACCCTGGGGGCGGTAAGGGACCTGGTTACCTACAACCCTAACCCCCGCTTCCAGCGTGATTATCGAGCCCAAAAATTGGAAGTGGTATCATATGACAGCTGTGCACTGTTTCATCGATTACATTTAATTATTCTGGAATACACTTCCCTGGGGGCAGCAAGTGACCTGGTTACCTACAACCCTTCCCCCCGCAGACGGCGTGATTATTGAGCCCAAAAATTGGAAGTGGTATAATATGATAGCTGTAGACTTGTTACATCCATTTCCATCAAATTTTTCTTGATTACACATATCCTGGGGGCGGCAAAAAACCTTGTTACCTACAACCCTTCCCCCCACTGATGGCATGATTATCGAGCCCAAAAATTGAAAAAGGTATCATATGATGGCTGTGGATTTGTTCCATCGATTTCCATCGAATTTTACCCAATTACACATACCCTGGGGGCGGCAAGGGACCTGGTTACCTACAACCCCATCACCCCGCCGACAGCGTGAATATCAAGCCCAAAAAATGAAAGTGGTATGATATGATAGCTGTAGACTTGTTCCATGAATTTTATCGAACTTTCCTTGGATACACATACCCTGGGGGCAGCAAGTGACCTGGTTACCTACAACCCTTCCCCGCCGCTGACAGCATGATTATTGAGCCCAGAAATTAAAAATGGTATATATGATAGCTGTAGACTTGTTTAATAAATTTTTCGAATTTTCTTGATTACACATACCCTGGGGACGACAAGGACCTGGTTACCTACAACCTTCCCCCCGCAGACAGCGTGATTATTGAGCCCAAAAATTGAAAGAGGTATAATATGATAGCTGAAGACTTGTTACATCCATATCCATCAAATTTTCTTGATTACACATATCCTGGGGGCGGCAAAAAACCTTGTTACCTACAACCCTTCCCCCCGCTGACGGTGTGATTATTGAGCCCAAAAATTGAAAGTGGTATCATATGACAGCTGTGGTTTTGTTCCATCGATTTCCGTTGAATTATGATGAAATACAACTTCCCTGGGGGCAGCAAGTGACCTGGTTACCTACAACCCTTCCACCCCACTGACGGCGTGATTATCGAGCCCAAAAATTTAAATAGCATAATATGATAGCTGTAGACCGTTTCATTGATTTCCATCGAATTTTCTATAACACATACCCTGGGGGCGGCAAGGGACCTGGTTACTTACTATCCTTCCCTCCCACTGACGGCGTGATTATTGAGCCCAAAAATTGAAATTGTATAATATGATTGCTGTAGACTTGTTACATCGATTCCATCGAATTTTCTTGATTGCACATACCCTGGGGGCGGTAAGGACCTGGTTACCTACAACCCAACCCCCCCGCTTCCAGCGTGATTATCGAGCCCAAAAATTGGAAGTGGTATCATATGACAGCTGTGCACTTGTTTCATCGATTTACATTTAATTATTCTGGAATACAACTTCCCTGGGGGCGGCAAGAGACCGGTTACCTACAACCCTTCCACCCGCTGACGGCGTGATTATTGAGCCCAAAAATTGAAAGTGGTATATATGATAACTGTGGACTCGTTACATCGATTTCCATCGAATTTTACCCGATTACACATACCCGGGGGCAGCAAGGGACCTGGTTACCTACAACCCTCCCCCCCGCTGACGGCGTGATTATTGAGCCCGAAAATTGAAAGTGGTATAATATGATAACTGTGGACTCGTTACATCGATTTACATCGAATTTTACCCGATTACACATACCCTGGGGGCAGCAGGGACCTGGTTACCTACAACCCTTCCCCCTCACTAACGACGTGATTATCGAGCCCGAAAATTGAAAGCGGTATAATATGATAACTGTGGACTCGTTACATCGATTTCCATCGAATTTCTCCCGATTACACATACCCTGGGGGCGGCAAGGGACCTGGTTACCTACAACCCTTCCCCTAGCTAACGGAGTGATTATCGAGCCCGAAAATTGGAAGTGGTATCATATGACAGCTGTGGACTTGTTTCATCAATTCCCGTCAAATATTTTGAAATACATCCTCCCTGGGGGCGGCAAGTGACCTGGTTACCTACAACCCTTCCCTCCCGCTGACGGCGTGATTATCGAGCCCAAGAATTGAAAGTGGTATCATATGACAGCTGTGGACTTGTTCCATCAATCCTGTCGAATTATTATGAAATACAACTTCCATGGGGGGCAAGTGACCTGGTTACCTACAACCCTTCCCCCTCGCTGACGGCGTGATTATTGAGCCCGAAAATTGAAAGTGGTATAATATGATAACTGTGGACTCGTTACATCGATTTCCATCGAATTTCACCCGATTACACATACCTGGGGGCAGCAAGGGACCTGGTTACCTACAACCCTTCCCCCCGCTGACGGTGTGATTATTGAGCCCAAAAATTGGAAGTGGTATCATATGACAGCTGTGGACTTGTTCCATCAATTCCCGTCAAATATTTTGAAATACATCCTCCCTGGGGGCGGCAAGTGACCTGGTTACCTACAACCCTCCCCCCCGCTGACGGCGTGATTATTGAGCCCAAAAATTGAAAGTGGTATAATATGATAACTGTGGACTCGTTACATCGATTTCCATCGAATTTTACCGATTACACATACCCTGGGGGCAGCAAAGGACCTGGTTACCTACAACCCTTCCCCCCGCTGACGGCGTGATTATTGAGCCCAAAAATTGAAAGTGGTATAATATGATAACTGTGGACTCGTTACATCGATTTCCATCGAATTTTACCCGATTACACATACCCTGGGGGCAGCAAGTGACCTGGTTACCTACAACCCTTCCCCCCGCTGACGCGTGATTATTGAGCCCAAAAATTGAAAGTGGTATAATATGATAACTGTGGACTCGTTACATCGATTCCATCGAATTTTACCCGATACACATACCCTGGGGGCAGCAAGGGACCTGGTTACCTACAACCCTTCCCCCCGCTGACGGCGTGATTATTGAGCCCAAAAATTGGAAGTGGTATCATATGACAGCTGTGGACTTGTTCCATCAATTCCTTCAAATTATTTTGAAATACATCCTCCCTGGGGGCGGCAAGTGACCTGGTTACCTACAACCCTTCCCCCCCGCTGACGGCGTGATTATTGAGCCCAAAAATTGAAAGTGGTATAATATGATAACTGTGGACTCGTTACATCGATTTCCATCGAATTTTACCCGATTACACATACCCTGGGGGCAGCAAGGGACCTGGTTACCTACAACCTTCCCCCCCGCTGACGGCGTGATTATTGAGCCCGAAAATTGAAAGTGGTATAATATGATAACTGTGGACTCGTTACATCGATTTCCATCGATTTTTACCCGATTACACATACCCTGGGGGCAGCAAGTGACCTGGTTACCTACAACCCTTCCCCCCGCTGACGGCGTGATTATTGAGCCCAATAATTGAAAGTGGTATAATATGATAACTGTGGACTCGTTACATCGATTTCCATCGAATTATACCCGATTACACATACCCTGGGGGCAGCAAGTGACCTGGTTACCTACAACCCTTCCACCCCGCTGACGGCGTGATTATTGAGCCCAAAAATTGAAAGTGGTATAATATGATAACTGTGGACTCGTTACATCGATTTCCATCGAATTTTACCCGATTACACATACCCTGGGGGCAGCAAGGGACCTGGTTACCTACAACCCTTCCCCCCGCTGACGGCGTGATTATTGAGCCCAAAAATTGGAAGTGGTATCATATGACAGCTGTGGACTTGTTCCATCAATTCCCGTCAATTATTTTGAAATACATCCTCCCTGGGGGCGGCAAGTGACCTGGTTACCTACAACCCTTCCCCCCGCTGACGGCGTGATTATTGAGCCCAAAAATTGAAAGTTGTATAATATGATAACTGTGGATTCGTTACATCGATTTCCATCGAATTTTACCGATTACACATCCCTGGGGGCAGCAAGGGACCTGGTTACCTACAACCCTTCCCCCCCGCTGACGGCGTGATTATTGAGCCCGAAAATTGAAAGTGGTATAATATGATAACTGTGGACTCGTTACATCGATTTCCATCGAATTTTACCCGCTTACACATACCCTGGGGGCGGCAAGTGACCTGGTTACCTACAACCTTTCCCCCCGCTGACGGCGTGATTATTGAGCCCAAAAATTGAAAGTGGTGTAATATGATAACTGTGGACTCGTTACATCGATTTCCATCGAATTTCACCCGATTACAGATACCCTGGGGGCAGCAAGGGACCTGGTTACCTACAACCCTTCCCCCCGCTGACGGCGTGATTATTGAGCCCGAAAATTGAAAGTGGTATAATATGATAACTGTGGACTCGTTACATCGATTTCCATCGAATTTTACCCGCTTACACATACCCTGGGGGCAGCAAGTGACCTGGTTACCTACAACCCTTCCCCCCCGCTGACGGCGTGATTATTGAGCCCAAAAATTGAAAGTGGTATAATATGATAACTGTGGACTCGTTACATCGATTTCCATCGAATTTCACCCGATTACAGATACCCTGGGGGCAGCAAGTGACCTGGTTACCTACAACCCTTCCCCCCGCTGACGGCGTGATTATTGAGCCCAAAAATTGAAAGTGGTATAATATGATAACTGTGGACTCGTTACATCGATTTCCATCGAATTTTACCGATTACACATACCCTGGGGGCAGCAAGGACCTGGTTACCTACAACCCTTCCCCCCGCTGACGGCGTGATTATTGAGCCCGAAAATTGAAAGTGGTATAATATGATAACTGTAGACTCGTTACATCGATTTCCATCGAATTTTACCCGATTACACATACCTGGGGGCAGCAAGGGACCTGGTTACCTACAACCCTTCCCCCCCGCTGACGGTGTGATTATTGAGCCCAAAAATTGGAAGTGGTATCATATGACAGCTGTGGACTTGTTCCATCAATTCCCGTCAAATTATTTTGAAATACATCCTCCCTGGGGGCGGCAAGTGACCTGGTTACCTACAACCCTTCCCCCCGCTGACGGCGTGATTATTGAGCCCAAAAATTGAAAGTGGTATATATGATAACTGTGGACTCGTTACATCGATTTCCATCGAATTTTACCCGATTACACATACCTGGGGGCAGCAAGGGACCTGGTTACCTACACCCTTCCCCCCCGCTGACGGCGTGATATTGAGCCCGAAAATTGAAAGTGGTGTAATATGATAACTGTGGACTCGTTACATCGATTTTCATCGAATTTTACCCGCTTACACATACCCTGGGGGCAGCAAGTGACCTGGTACCTACAACCCTTCCCCCCCGCTGACGGCGTGATTATTGAGCCAAAAATTGAAAGTGGTATAATATGATAACTGTGGACTCGTTACATCGATTTCCATCGAATTTCACCCGATTACAGATACCCTGGGGGCAGCAAGTGACCTGGTTACCTACAACCCTTCCCCCCGCTGACGGCGTGATTATTGAGCCCAAAATTGAAAGTGTATAATATGATAACTGTGGACTCGTTACATCTATTCCATCGATTTTTACCCGATTACACATACCCTGGGGGCAGCAAGGGACCTGGTTACCTACAACCCTTCCCCCCCGCTGACGGCGTGATTATTGAGCCCGAAAATTGAAAGTGGTATAATATGATAACTGTGGACTCGTTACATCGATTTCAATCGAATTTCACCCGATTACACATACCCTGGAGGCAGCAAGTGACCTGGTTACCTACAACCTTCCCCCCCGCTGACGGCGTGATTATTGAGCCCAAAAATTGAAAGTGGTATAATATGATAACTGTGGACTCGTTACATCGATTTCCATCGAATTTTACCCGATTACACATACCCGGGGGCAGCAAGGGACCTGGTTACCTACAACCCTTCCCCCCGCTGACGGCGTGATTATTGAGCCCAAAAATTGGAAGTGGTATCATATGACAGCTGTGGACTTGTTCCATCAATTCCCGTCAAATTATTTTGAAATACATCCTCCCTGGGGGCGGCAAGTGACCTGGTTACCTACAACCCTTCCCCCCGCTGACGGCGTGATTATTGAGCCCGAAAATTGAAAGTGGTATAATATGATAACTGTGGACTCGTTACATCGATTTCCATCGAATTTTACCCGCTTACACATACCCTGGGGGCAGCAAGTGACCTGGTTACCTACAACCCTTCCCCCCCGCTGACGGCGTGATTATTGAGCCCAAAAATTGAAAGTGGTATAATATGATAACTGTGGACTCGTTACATCGATTTCCATCGAATTTCACCCGATTACAGATACCCTGGGGGCAGCAAGTGACCTGGTTACCTACAACCCTTCCCCCCCGCTGACGGCGTGATTATTGAGCCCAAAATTGAAAGTGGTATAATATGATAACTGTGTACTCGTTACATTGATTTCCATCGAATTTTACCCGATTACACATACCCTGGGGGCAGCAAGGGACCTGGTTACCTACACCCTTCCCCCCGCTGACGGCGTGATTATTGAGCCCGAAAATTGAAAGTGGTATAATATGATAACTGTGGACTCGTTACATCGATTTCAATCGAATTTCACCCGATTACACATACCCTGGGGGCAGCAAGTGACCTGGTTACCTACAACCCTTCCCCTCCGCTGACGGCGTGATTATTGAGCCCAATAATTGAAAGTGGTATAATATGATAACTGTGGACTCGTTACATCGATTTCCATCGAATTATACCCGATTATTCATACCCTGGGGGCAGCAAGTGACCTGGTTACCTACACCCTTCCACCCCGCTGACGGCGTGATTATGAGCCCAAAAATTGAAAGTGGTATAATATGATAACTGTGGACTCGTTACATCGATTTCCATCGAATTTTACCCGATTACACATACCCTGGGGGCAGCAAGGGACCTGGTTACCTACAACCTTCCCCCCCGCTGACGGCGTGATTATTGAGCCCAAAAATTGGAAGTGGTATCATATGACAGCTGTGGACTTGTTCCATCAATTCCCGTCAAATTATTTTGAAATACATCCTCCCTGGGGGCGGCAAGTGACCTGGTTACCTACAACCCTTCCCCCCGCTGACGGCGTGTTATTGAGCCCAAAAATTGAAAGTGGTATAATATGATAACTGTGGACTCGTGACATCGATTTCCATCGAATTTTACCCGATTACACATACCCTGGGGGCAGCAAGGGACCTGGTTACCTACAACCCTTCCCCCCGCTGACGGCGTGATTATTGAGCCCGAAAATTGAAAGTGGTATAATATGATAACTGTGGACTCGTTACATCGATTTCCATCGAATTTTACCCGATTACACATACCCTGGGGGCAGCAAGTGACCTGGTTACCTACAACCTTCCCCCCCGCTGACGGCGTGATTATTGAGCCCAAAATTGAAAGTGGTATAATATGATACTGTGGACTCGTTACATCGATTCCCATCGAATTTTACCCGATTACACATACCCTGGGGGCAGCAAGGACCTGGTTACCTACAACCTTCCCCCCCGCTGACGGCGTGATTATTGAGCCCGAAAATTGAAAGTGGTATAATATGATAACTGTGGACTCGTTACATCGATTTCCATCGAATTTTACCCGATTACACATACCCTGGGGGCAGCAAGTGACCTGGTTACCTACAACCCTCCCCCCCGCTGACGGCGTGATTATTGAGCCCGAAAATTGAAAGTGGTATAATATGATAACTGTGGACTCGTTACATCGATTTCCATCGAATTTTACCCGCTTACAAATACCCTGGGGGCAGCAAGTGACCTGGTTACCTACAACCCTTCCCCCCCGCTGACGGCGTGATTATTGAGCCCAAGAATTGAAAGTGGTATAATATGATAACTGTGGACTTGTTACATCGATTTCCTTCGAATTCTACCCGATTACTCATACCCTATGGGCGGCAAGGGACCTGGTTACCTACAACCCTTCCCTAGCTAATGGAGTGATATCGAGCCCAAAAATTGGAAGTGGTATCATATGACAGCTGTGGACTTGTTTCATCAATTCCCGTCAAATTATTTTGAAAAACATCCTCCTGGGGGCGGCAAGTGACCTGGTTACCTACAACCCTTCCCCCCGCTGACGGCGTGATTATTGAGCCCAAAAATTGAAAGTGGTATAATATGATAACTGTGGACTCGTTACATCGATTTCCATCGAATTTTACCCGATTACACATACCCTGGGGGCAGCAAGTGACCTGGTTACCTACAACCTTCCCCCCCGCTGACGGCGTGATTATTGAGCCCAAAAATTGAAAGTGTTATAATATGATAACTGTGGACTCGTTACATCGATTTCCATCGAATTTTACCCGATTACACATACCTGGGGGCAGCAAGGGACCTGGTTACCTACAACCCTTCCC
>NW_024093948.1:0-10171 GCF_014356525.2 Nilaparvata lugens | reverse complement strand
TTTTCAATTTTAGGTGAAAATCTTACTGAACATTAATTGTAGAGATCCTCATGCTCAATCTTCTCAACTCAAAATTGTTGGAGCCGTTTTGAGAAAATCGCGAAAAACCCTGTTTTTGAGAACATTTTCTTCATTTTAGCCGCCATCTTGATTTGCATTTGATCGATATTGTTCGTGTCGGATCCTTATAGTGTAAGGACCTCAAGTTCCAAATTTATTTCAAGTCATTACGTTAATCGGGAGATGAGATATCGTGTACACAGACGCACACACACACACACACACACACCACACACACACACACACACACACACACACACACACACACACACCACACACACACACACACACACACACACACACACACACACAACACACACACACACACATACACACACACACAAACATACATACAGACCATTACTCAAAAACCACTTTTTCGGACTCAGGGGACCTTGAAACGTATAGAAATTTAGAAATTGGGGTACCTTAATTTTTTCGGAAAGCAATACTTTCTTTACCTATGGTAATAGGGCAAGGAAAGTAAAAATAATTCAGTTTCAAAATTCTCCTACTATAGGAAACAAAGGTGTAAATCTTCCGACCACTAACAGTGATTTAATAATTCCCTGGGTGACAACGTGGTATGCAATAACATCCCCAATATAATCTCCTAACCTAACCTAAGGGCTGGGAAGAGATGTGTGACACAGTCTAAAGCTAATAACATCATACTGTAAGGGATGGCAACCCTTCAAGGGTTACTGTGAGGTCCACGTTATAATGGCAGTGTTTGATTAACATTGGTGTTGCTATCCTTGTCTATCATTCCACAAAGCAGATAGCGAAAGTATCAAATCATGGTGTTGTGTATCAAGTTGAGATTAAACTGTATCATGTTGGGCTGATACTGTATCATGTTGTGGTTGTTCTTGTTCTATAGTGAGGTCCACGTTATAATGGCAGTATTTGATTAACAATTTAACATTGGTGTTGCTATCCTTGTCTATCATTCCACAAAGCAGATAGCGAAAGTATCAAATCATGGTGTTGTGTATCAAGTTGAGATTAAACTGTATCATGTTGGTTCGATACTGTATCATGTGTGGTGATACTGTATCATGCTGTGGTTGTTCTTGTTCTATAGTGAGGTCCACGTTATAATGGTAGTGTTTGATGAACATTGGTGTTGCTATCCTTGTCTATCATTCGACAAAACAAATAGCGCCATCCGTTTCTACCTCTGCAACGTTGCCAGATCGTTTCTCGACAATGTAGAAATGTATAATTGATTATCAATATAATCTAATCTCATTCTTAAAAATGCATTATTAATCTATCAGATAACCCGTGCTACCCAATAGTCTAATTAATAAAATCTTGACAAACTGAAAACTTGACTTACTGATATCCTGAAGAATTTGAAATAGAGCTATATCCATCCTCCGTGAATTGAGATTCTTTATGCGAAATTTGAAGTTAATGAGTTGAGTAGTTGAGACGTGATGATGCGTCATTCTTGAATTTCCTATCCCCTACGTGTATAAGCCAGTTCTTTCCTTTATTATCATATATAAATTTATACGGAATTTCAGAAGAAAAGAGATGAGGAGATATCAGTTGGAGATTGGAGATATCGTGCTCCACAAGGGTATGATTAAAAACTTGACAAACTGAAAACTTGACTCACCGATATCTTGAAGAATTGAAAATAATCGTCTGTCCTTTATTGGTGGGCAGTTCCAGACGGAAGTTCCACCTCGCCTGAATATATAATTTGAGCCGTCAATGGGCCTTACGACTGTCATACTTCAGCCGGGACCGACAATTTAACGTGCCCATCCGATAACACGGGAGTGACCTGTTTAAAAACTTTTGGTAATAAGCGGGGTTTGAACCGGGGATCTCTTGGATGCTATAGTGAGGTCCACTTTATAATAACAGTGAATAAAGATAAAAGAACAGCGTTGCCGATTCTCTGCCTCAACCAATTGTATTTCTACATTGTCAAAAACAGATTTGACATCGTTGCGGAGCTAGAAAAGGGTAGTGCTACCTGATTTGTCGAATGATAGACAAGGATAGCAACACAAATGTTAATCAAATACTGTCATTATAACGTGGACCTCACTATATGCAAGCACTCTATCCACTAGACCACGGATCACTTCTGTGCATTGGTTAATGTAAATAAATAAATATTTATTTAAATATTTGAATAAATGTCCACACATATGTGTATCATGCATATCCCAACGTTAGTGGCTAGCCATAGCAGATGCTCCTTTCCTTTATGAGTGATCTGTTCAAAAACTTTTTTCTATGAGCGGGGTTTGAACCCGGGATCTCTAGGCCGCCAAGCAAGCACTCTATATACTATAGTGAGGTCCACGTTATAATGGCAGTGTAGGATGATAGGAGAAAAGGGTTGCCAGATCTCAGCCTTGCCACTCAAACAGCTGATACTGGTATATCTCATCAATTTAACTGTTCATTATTGTTGAAAATAGTTAATTATGTTTTATTTGTCAAGAAAATTTATTTTTTAAAGATGTAATAATAAATTTTCATGATTGAGATTAAATATTTTGTCAATTAGTTGAATTTCTATATTGTTGATAAACGATGTGGCAACATCGCAATGCGTGAAAGAAATAGCACCATCTGCTTTGTTGAACGATAGACAAGGATAGCAACACCATTGCAAATCACACACTGCCATTATAACGTGGACCTCACTATAGACCACGGATCAGCCGGTATAAGAAGGTAGAGAAGGAATAGAATTAGGATGAAATGATTAAGGTTTAAACAATTCTGATGGAAGAATAGTTATTTGTGCAACTAGTGCGCAAAGTGTCAGTTTGCTGCATCGAAAGAAAACGTTTACGCCCGAGCCGTAGGCGAGGGCGGAATGGTTTGTTGAGTGCAGCAGAGGAACTTTGCGCACGTATTTCACATTAAGTTTTTCCTACAGTTACCATTGAATATGAAAAGTGGGTAATTATGGGTAAAATTGCCTGAAATGCATCAAATGTTTTTCTGTGTAATTTTATTATTGATAAAAACCTTAATCCTAAAATCCTAAAGTCCTCGTTGTCCTTGGTTATAATATATAATAGTAATAATTAGCGCGTTGTGCTTGGTTGCACCTCTGCTCACTATAGCAGCCACAGCAGTCACTGTTACCAACTTCATTTTGATTTTGCTGCACTGTTTGCTCCATATAACCTACTAAGTATTTTGCGTTGCCATGTTGCAAATCTGGAGTGCAGAAAAATTTTTCCCGCACTAGAGCGGAAAAGTGATTCTTTGCGTTCTGTAATCAGTGCAGCAATGGCCACTTTTCAACGTAACTGTAGGAAAATGTATAAACAAATAGAATAGAGTGCATGAAGAAGATGATGGCAGTAAAGGTGATGAAAAGTGCCATTAAAATGACAATGCTCGAGGAGTGAAAAAACTTGGAACGTTTACGAAAAGAAAAAGGAGAGGATGTATAGAAGAGGTGAAAGAAAAAGGAGAAAAAGGTGAGGAAGAAGAAGAAGAAAAAGAAGAAGAAGGAGGAGGAGGAGAATGATGATGAGGAGGAGATGGAGGATGAGGAGACATGCCATTAAAATGACAGGCTTGTCTGTCGCCGAGGTGTAAAAGCATTTTGTTGACACCTTGCTGTCTTGTCTTTCGGATCACATTAAAATTCGTTGTCATTTTTTGGCCATCATTTGCTCTTTTATCCTTCCTCTACCCGTTCTTGTTCCTTTTGCTACTCCTACCAATTGTTATTGCTTTTTTTTTGTTGTATTTTCAGTCTCCGCTCATCTACTTCTTTCTCACTCCCTACTCCTGTTTCTTCTTCTTATTTTTCTCCATATTCTTCTTTTTTTCATTTTCTTCTGCTTGTTGTTGTTGTTCTCCTTTCTTCTTCTTCTTCTTCTTCTTCTTCTTCTTCCTCTTCTTCTTCTTCCACTTCTACTTCTTCTCATTCTCCTTCCACATCTTCTACTTCACCATCTCCTTCTCCTCCGTTTCTACTTCGTTTGCATCTTCATCTCTGTCATCTTATTCTTCTCCTTCTTCTTCTTCTTCTTCTTCTTCTTCTCTTCTTCTTCTTCTTCTTCTTCTTCTTCTTCTTCTTCTTCTTCTTCTTATTCTTTGTCTTCTTCATTTTCTTCTTCCATTTCTACTTCTTCACATTCTCCTTCTACATCTTCTACTTCACCATCTCCTCCTTCTCCTCCGTTTTTACATCGTTTGCATCTTCTTCTCCGTCATCTTCTTCTTCTTCTTCTTCTCTTCTTCCTTTTCTTCTTCTTCTTCTTTTTCCTTTTCTTCTTCTTCTTCTTCATCATCTTCTTCATCCACTTCTACTTCTTCTCATTCTCCTTCTACATCTTCTACTTCACCATCTCCTTCTCCTCCGTTTTTACTTCGTTTGCATCTTCATCTCTGTCATCTTCTTCTTCTTTTTCTTCCCCCCTCTTCTCATTACTCGCTCTCCCAATTTATTCAGGGGCTTTCACTATTCTACTCCATTATTTCAAGGTTTTTCTAATATTTTTTTTTTTTTTCCCACTTTTGTAAAAGTATCTTGAACATTTTCGAATCACTTTCTATTTTTCATTAATTTCTTTAAAACAATTCCAGATTAGAATAATTGGGAGAGAAAGAACAGGATTTAACTTGTGCTATTCCTCTCCCAAATTTAAGTTGAGATTAGAATGTCGAAAAATAATTTCATTTTGATTCAGAACTTGTAAAAAGTGTTTCATTTACTTTTATACGTTCTGCGTGTGAATTCTTGTTCCCTTCTCTTCCTTCTCACCACCTCTCTCTCCTTCTCCTCATCTTTGGTAGAGAGTTAGTGGGGAGGATATTTTTAATATTGTTTCCGAAGAATGGACATTGATATGTCCAAAGCTCCGCCAATTTATGTAGATGCATAACAATATAATTATTATCTATGGTTATTATATTACAAATTGCTTTTTCATATCATATACAGTTCAATAATTATTTTCTTAGTCTATATTATGTAAATTCATCTATAACTTTGCTGTATTGTAAGCTATTGTATATAAGTGTATAAGCCAGTATATATTGTAATCTACATAAATAAAGTACTCAATCAATCAATCAATCTTCTATTCTATTTCTTTTCCTTCTTCCCTCACACGTTCTGCACAAGAGAGCCTCCCATATTTTCTTCTCCTTGTTCTTTTTCCCCTTCTCATGGTTCTCACTCCTTCTTTTTCTATTTCTCATTATTCTCCTCCACCATCTCCTTCTCTTCTTTCTCCTCCTTCTCCTTCTCTTCTCCTCCTCAACGCCATAAACAATAACACTCTTTTGTTCCACCAACTATCGTGTGAGTGCTAATAAATCAAAAAAGTTGCAATTTTATCGCTCCTGGCTTTCTTTGGCAGAAATTGTGGGAGAAGAAGGAAGAAGTATAGAATAGAAGAGGAGGGGTTGGACAAAGAGGAGAAGGAAAAGAAGAAGTGGAAGAAGGAAAATACGGAGAAGGTGATGAAGAATGAGAATGAAGTGAACATGAAGAATAAGAAGTAGGAGAAGAATATGAAAAATGTGAATGAAAAGAAAAAATGAGAAGATTAGATTAGATTTCTTTATTTAAGTATGTTACAATAAGAAGATGAAGAAGATTGATTAATTGATTGAGTACTTTATTTACGTAGATTACAATATATACTGGCTTATACACTTATATACAATAGCTTACAATACAGCAAAGTTATAGATGAATTTGCATAATATAGACTAAGAAAATAATTATTGAACTGCATATGATATGAAAAAGCAATTTGTAATATAATAACTATAGATAATTATATTGTAATGCATCTTAATAAATTGGCGGAGCTTTGGACATATCAATGTCCATTCTTCGGAAAGAATATTAAAAATATCCTCCCCACTAACTCACTACCAAAAATGAAGAAGGAAAGAAGTAGAAGGTGCTGAAGAAGTAGAATCAGCAGTAGAAGAAAATGAAGAAGAATAAGAAATAAGAAAGAAGGATAAGAAAATATGAAAGAAGTTCAATATGTGAGAAAACAAGAAGTTTATAAAGGATGAGAAAGAAATGAAGAATGAGAATTAGGAGAAGAAAATGAAGAAGAAGATGAAAAGGAGGAGAAGGAGAGGAAGATGGAGAAGAAGAAGAAGAAGAAGAGGGAGAAGAAGAAAATAAGGAAGAAGGTTACTTTGCGGGTGACGATGAAATTTCTCGGCCATAGTGGGGAATTTATTGTCACCCCAACTCTCAGCTATTTGTCTCAGATAAGTTTGGCTTTTCTCAGATATTGGCCGACAAATTCCTAAGCTGCTAACATGTATAGTGTGGTCCACGTTTATAATGGCAGTTGAGAAAGATAGGAGAACATTGTTGCCGTTTCTCTGCCTTGTTACACTGCCTTCTATAGTGGATAACTGATACCGGTATATATGATGTAATGTTAACTGTTCATTCTTGTTTGAAATGATCAATTATATTTTATTCCTTGGCAAAATATATTCTTTATGATTTGATAATAGTTTTTCGTAATTTAGATTGAATATTTTGTTGATCAAATCTATTTTTACATTGTTTAGAAACGATCTGACGTTTCTGATATGCCAAACCGTCGACTTTGAATCTTAGACCTCACTTCGCTCGGTCAATTACTTTCCTATAGTGAGGTCCACGTTGTAATAGCAGTGGAGAAAGATAGGAGAAGAACGTTGCCGATTCTCTGCCTTGACACTGCCTTCTATAGACGGTGGCTGACACACCGATATCTGATGTAATATTAACTGATTACCCTTGTTCAGAATAAACAGTTATATTTCATTCATCAAGACAAGTATAATTTCTAATGATTATCGAGTAATGAATTTTCATAATTGAGATTGAATATTTTGTTAGTAAATTATAATTTAGGCTACGTTGCGGAGAAAAGGATAGCGCTATTTGTTTTATCGAATGATAGACAAGGATAGCAACACCAATGTTAATCAAATACTGCCATTATAACGTGGACCACACTAAGAAAAAGTAAATTCGTATGGCTTTTGTTGGTGGGGAGTCCCTTGCGGGAAGGTCCCACCGCCTGAATATATAATTTTACCCGTCAATGCGCCTTACGACTGTCATACTTCAGCCGGGACCGACAATTTAACAAGCCCATCCGATAACACAGGAGTGATCTGGTTAAAAACAGTGGACCTCACTATAGAACAATAACAACCACAATATGATACAGTATCACCACACATGATACAGTATCACCAAACATGATACAGTATCACCAAATATGATACAACAGTATCACCAAACATGATACAGTATCACCAAATATGATACAGTATCAACACACATGATACAGTATCACCAAACATGATACAGTATCAACACACATGATACAGTATCACCACACATGATACAGTATCACCACACACGATACAGTATCACCAAACATGATACAGTATCACCACACACGATACAGTATCACCAAACATGATACAGTATCAACACACACGATAAAGTATCACCAAACATGATACAGTATCACCAAACATGATACAGTATCAACACACATGATACAGTATCATCTCAACTTGATACACAACACCATGATTTGATACTTTCGCTATCTTATTTGTGTAATGATAGACAAGGATAACAACACCAATTTCAATCAAATACTGCCATTATAACGTGGACCTATAGGAAGATGAACGTTATGAATCACGTTGAGTCAGCACCTGATTGGTTTTGCTATCCTCGTCTATCATTAGACAAAGCAGTTAGCGCTTTCCTTTTCTAGCTCCAGACGTTTGCCAAATCGTTTGTATGATATGAATAATCAATTAGTTGACCGAGCGAAGTGAGGTCTAAGATTCAAGTCTTAGGTTTAATGATTCACAATTCTGGATTATATTATTAACCAATCCTAACTCAAATATAATTTATACGTTGACAGAAAAGATATATATTTCTTCTAATAACAAATTTTCATAATATTGTGATTACATATTATTTTGATGTAAACAACATTTTACATAATTTTTACTTTCCTTGCCCTATCACCATAGGTAAGGAAAGTATTGCTTTCCGAAAAAAATTAAGGTACCCCAATTTCCAAATTTCTATACGTTTCAAGGTCCCCTGAGTCCAAAAAAGTGGTTTTGTGTGTGTGTGTGTGTGTGTGTGTGTGTGTGTGTGTGTGTGTGTGTGTGTGTGTATGAGTGTATGTGCGTCTGTGTACACGATATCTCATCTCCCAATTAACGGAATGACTTTAGATTTGGAAGTAAAGGTCCTTACAATATAAGGATCCGACAAGAACAATTTCGATCTGTTGCAATTCAAGATGGCGGATAAAATGGTGAAAATGTTGTCAAAAACAGGGTTTTTCACGATTTTCTCGAAAACGGCTCCAACGATTTTGATCAAATTTATACCTAAAATAGTCATTGATAAGCTCTATCAACTGCCACAAGTCCCATATCTCTAAAAATATTTCAGGAGCTCTGCCCCCATCTATGCGAAATTTGATTTTAGATTCCCAATTACCAGGCTTTAGATTCAATTTAAACTAAAAATTTCAAGTGGAAAAGATTGAGCATGAGAATCTCTACAATTAATGTTCAGTAACATTTCCACCTAAAATTAAAAATAAGCTCGAAATTCGAGAAATGGTTATTATTTCAATTTATTACAAACTGTTGGCAACTGTTGATTCTATAAAATCATTCACTATGAAAAGATAGCAAACTTCGTGTGTCTCCAGCCTTATTGTCCTGTCACCAGCTGGCTTGGACCTTTGAATAGTAGACTTGAGATGCGCGGGAACACTAGCGTCAGGTGATAAATTTTCATAACGGCAAGGAAAGTTGTGTGAGTGCGCCACACCAGATTTTCATAATTGTGATTACATATTTCGGTAGTTTATTATATTCCTTCATAGTCTTCAAACGATTTGGTGGAGTTGAAGAAGGATAGAGCTATCTGCTTTGTCTAACGATAGACAAGGATAACACCAATGTTAATCAGGTGCTGACTTTATAACGTGGACCTCACAATCCATACCGCAGGAAAATTGAGGAAAATTTTGGGTTGAGAATCGTGAGAGGAAAATGCTGTAGCAATGGACCATTGGTGTGTGAAATACATCTAGAATTGGATTCAGAAGGCTGAGGATCAGGAAGGCACTGGTAGAGAGAGGGTGTGTGAGAGAGTGAGAGAGAGTGAGAGAGAGGGAGGAATGTAAGAGTGAGAGGGGATGATGGAGAAAGGGAGTTAGTAAAATAGAGTGAGAGAGAGATTAGATTAGATTTCTTTATTTATGTATGTTACAATATTTACTGGCTTATACACTAATTTACATTAAATGACGATAATGCTAGTTATTCAATGAATTTCACAAAGTATAAATAATTAATCAATGAGAATAACCTAAGCTAATATAGAATACAATTAGAATAACGATAATATAATAATGTAATGTAACTTCATAAAACGGCGGTGTTTCAACAAATAATTGTCGATTCTTTTAGAAAGATATGAAATCCCCTTCCAATTAACACACGATAGAGAGAGAGAGAGAGAGTGAGAGAGAGAAAGAGAGGAAAAGCAAAGTAAGAGTGAGAGGAGATGAGAGAGAGGGAGATACTAAAATAAAGATAGAGGGAGTAAGAGAGAGTGTGACAGTGACAAGTAGAAAAACAGAGATAGATAGATTTTATTCTTCAATTTGTTTCTAGGCTTGTCGCCTATGGTAACATGGTTACAATAATTTATTTATTTATTATTTATTTATTTATTTATTAGAACAGTCACAAACACGATATTTGGAAAGAGAAACAGGTAATTGCCCAAAACTTCTTCAATTCCTTGATTTTAGCACATAAATAGTCCAAAGTGAGGTTAAGTTTAAAATTTCCGTTTTCACCAAAGATTAACACTCAGAGAATACGTATTCGAGATATGACTGATGAATTTTGAATTTCGAAGGGTTGATAAGAGCCGGAAATAACACTAAAAAATCGAAAGTTTCAATAATATGAAAATTTTGAGCAGAAAAATTAAAACTACTATCACTACAACTATCAGCAATAATATTCTATAATTTTTATAGTTTTACAAATCATTTTAGAGAGAGGGAGA
>NW_024093947.1:0-11098 GCF_014356525.2 Nilaparvata lugens | reverse complement strand
GAGATAAAGATGGAATAGTGAAAATGGGTGAATGGAATTCAAAAAACATCCGAGATTTTGAATGGAATTTTATTGAATTTCTTATTGTCGGATCCTCATGGTATAAGGACCTCAAGTTTAAAATTTCAAGTCAAACGGTTAATTAGGAATGGAGTTATCGTTTTCACAGACACACACATACACCCACACACATAGACCAACACCCAAAAATCATGTTTTTGGACTCAGGGGACCTTGAAACGTATAGAAAACATTAAATTGGGGTACCCTAAATATTTTTGGAAAGCAATACTTTCCATACCTATGGTAATAGGGCAAGGAAAGTAATGAAACGTATAGAAAACATGAAATTGGGGTACCCTAAATTTTTTTGGAAAGCAATACTTTCCATACCTATGGTAATAGGGCAAGGAAAGTAATGAAACGTATAGAAAACATAAAATTAGGGTACCTTAAATTTTTTTGGAAAGCAATACTTTCCTTACCTATGATAATAGGGCAAGGAAAGTAAAAATTGAAAATTAGACCGTTGCTGCCTAAACCAAGCGCGTTGCATCACATGTCTCTCTCACTCTCTCTCTCTCTCTCGAAAACACACATCGATTCGCTCTCTTCTTTGAATATTTTTTGGTGTATTGTTGAGTATCATCAACTGAAATATATGAGAAAAATGTTATAAAGACCGTTGCTGCCAAACCAATCGCCTGGAATCACTGTTAATTTTTTCTCTCTCGAAAATACACACCGGTTTGCAGCACATTTGATTCTTTACTATATCATGTATTATTCCACCATTTTCCATGCTCACCCTCAATATTATTGAAATTACTGAGATATTGCAAGTATTCAAATGCTAATGAATGAATAATTATTATTGAATGAAAACGACTAAGAAATAATTTCTTATTGTCAAAAACCACAGATTCATTGATACTTAGAAAGACCGGTTTCAGTTATGCTTGCTATTACACCATTGTCAATCTCTGATAAACATTCAGTGATAAAATCAATGATCGTCATTGATAAGCTCTATCAACTGCTACAAGTCTCATATCTGTAAAAATTTCAGGAGCACTGCACCATCTATGCAAAGGTTGATTTTAGATTCCCAATTATAAGGTTTCAGATACAATTTAAACAAAAAATTTCAAGTGGAAAAGATTAAGCATAAAAATCTCCACAATTAATGTTTAGTAACATTTTCACCTAAAATTGAAAATAAGCTCGAAATTCGAGAAAATAAGATTATTCAAATGCAAACTGTTGGCAACTGTTGATTCTATTCATAAACATTCATTATGAAGAGATAGCAGACTTCGTGTGTCTGCAGCGCTATTGTCCTGTCATCAGCTGGCTCAGATCTTACAAAAGTAGACTTGAAATGCGCGGGAACACACTAGCGTCAGTTGATCAATTTTCATAACGGCAAGGAAAGTTATGTGAGTGCACCACACCAGATTTTTTGACCTTGCAGCTCTGCTAGGAAAAAGTAAATTTAGTTTGTGTAAAATTGGTTGAGACTTGGCCCTTCATCCGAAAAGATTACAGGGTTGCCAAATCGTTTAAAATTGCAACTGTCTCAAATTTCCAATTCAACGTCAGAATTGGATGTAGAATATCATCCCCGAAATCCTAGTAGTACTAAAAAAGCTTCAGGGTTGAAGGATTAGAAGGAAATTTATATTTTATGATAAAATTGAAAATATCGCGAAAATTTGTTTTTCTTTTGAATATAACTCCTATTAGAATCATGGTGTGTCGAAATGAATAATAATTCTATATCAAATTAACGGGGAAAATGTCTCATTCCTATTGGTGTCTGGATCATTTCCATCCGACCTATAGTCCGACCTTAATTAATAATTATGTTCGTCAATATCGAGACATTTCGAGCAGAAAACATGAAATTTTCGACATGCTGGAAACTTTTTTGTTTCAAAAGATAAATGGGAGGTGAAAGCAAGAAAGTTTCTCACAAATAATTCAAGAAATCATCTCTCCAATTGCTTCCTTTTGAAATAATTCAGTCAAATATCTTGTAAAATGCTTTCAGCATACAATTTGGTACACAATGCATATACCATGCAGCCGCTCTCCAACTTTAAATTTCCTTGGAGACCAAAATACGATCTCCCGACTATTTTAGACAATTGGAAAAATAATTTTATATAAAATTATTAGGCATTACGACACACCATGATTCTGACAGAAGTGATATTCAAAAGAAAAACCAATTTTCGCGATGTTCCCAATTTTATCATGAAAGTTGAATTTCCTTCTAATCCTTCAACCCTGAAGCTTCTCTAGTAATACTAGGGTATCGGGGATGATATTCTACATCCAATTCTGACTTTGAATTTGGAAATTTGAGAGAGTTGCCATTTTACACGAATTGGCAACCATGTAATTTCTTCAGATGGAGGGCCAAGTCTCAACTTATTTTACACAAACTATAGATAAGCAAACTCATCATTACTCCATCTGCTAAAGGTGAGAAGGCACTTAATTGACACGTGTTGCCGAATTGTAGATTCTACTTCCAACATTGAAGCTGCGGCAACAATTCAAGGGGAGCTAAAAATAGTGTAGCATATTGGAGATAATTTAATGTTCTATACCCATATTGTTGGCATTTATTCTTTCGTCATATCGATTGAGAGTTATAAGCCCTGAAAGAGTAATTGGAATTATACTCTGTGCAAAATAACTTCTGACTTGGGAGGGACATGCGCAACAGAGAAGGCATACAGTGGTAGGAGGGATACAACGGCTGCGAAGTTGCCGTTCTAACCGGCAAGCATTCCTCTAATTTCTCGTGAGAACTCAAGCGCTCATGTTAATACTCCTATTACGGAGTTTCCTGTCAGGAATCCTTCAGTCGACTGACTCTAATCGACAAATTGGCAACTGCGCTTCTACCCATGACTCTATCCATCACTGTAATTGGCTGATCTCCCTCTATTTCTCTGCGCTCTATTCTCAGTTTCTATTATCTTTCTTTTTTTTCTTCTTGATAATAATATTTCATTTTCATTTTTGTTTTTGGGATTTTAACACTGCATGGGCACTCTTTATAACACTGCATAAAGAGTTAACTCCTGAGCGTGGACGAAATTTTTATATTTTTTGGGCTCAGTAAAATTTGTCTAATCATTTTTGAAGTATAAGTATTATTGTATACATCTATACATATTTTCCTATTCATACATTCTTGATAAACTAAGCTCAAGTTATATGATTAATTCTATTTCATTTTTTGTTTATTAAGGAGTCTTCTGATTATTTTTTTTGTGATGTATACTATTTTCTTTGAAATTGTAATTGTTTTGATTGACAAAATAATGGATTTGAATCAATTGTTGAATGAAAAAGACTGAGAAATTGTCAAAAACCACAGATTTATTGATACTTAGAAATACCGGTTTCGGTTATTACATCATTGTCAATCTCTGATAAAGTAAACCTAAATACAAGTGCAGCAGAATTTATACTAGTAGGCGAGTACTGCTATTGGTCAAGGGCATGAACGCCTGCCATTGGCCCAGCTAGACAGTCTCCTCCCACTCAATGGTGTGACAAAATGGCGGCTTGAGCAACAGAATCGACATGATAACAAAATTTACTTTCAGAACAAAATAAGAACCAAGAGAACAAGTGTGAAAGATAATAAAACAAATATGTAAATTGAAAAACTATTGACTAATGTAGACAATTTCTCAGTCTTTTTCATTCAATATGAATAATTACCACAATATCAACTTCTCAACTACACAAAAAGTGAATCAATTTGTGGTTGTCCCAGAGTAACTCAAGCAGTGATTCAGATTCAGATTCAGATTCCTTTATTCATGTGTTTAACAAAACATAATTCAACTTACGTTCTAAATAAATAAATAAATATGATTTTATTGTCGTTAAATTCTTAGAACAATAGGCAAAGTCAAAAATATTGATTACAGTAAGACAAAAGATAAAATCAAATTTTACAGCAACTGTACATACAAAATTACATTACTGAGTCTTAAAATAATACAGTACCTAAGTAAACTGTAAGTCAATTGGATTTTTCAAATACATTAATAATATTCATTTGAATGCACAAAACATATTCATTACAGCGTACATATTACATTCGTTCTAGCGTTAAAAATAAAATACCACTAGCGGTAAAATGACATGGTGAATCATATTAAACTAATGAGTTCTACAATAATATTGAGCAAGAACAATGATGAAAAATGCAAAGTTAAGGTACTACTGTAATATAGGTGATATTGAAAGAGAGAGACAGGTGATAAGACGAGGTGATAAGAGAAAGAGAGACAATAAAACATGTGAGACGATGAGCGGCCGATTATCACCTCGTGTTGACAGCAACTTAAATAAAAGAAGGAAGTGACCATACAACAATTTTATCCGGCCACTCTGCTTTCTTATAGAGCTGCGATTATAAATAACCAACCAACACAGCGCATTCCGGGGGCGCGGTCACCATTACTCTAACAACACGGTCCGTTCTTAACATTCTTTCGCGTTTTTTCGTTTTTTTTTTTTTTTTTTTTTTGCTAAGAAAGATCACTCTGCTAGTGCGTGGGTGAGGAGAAGATAATTTCGATTATAATACTGTCTGTTGATTCCACTGAAAATTTACCTTCACTCACGGTGACTGTTGTCTATTTTGTTTTTAAAATTTCAGTCATTCAGTTATTACAACTGAACACATTGACTGCTGTCTATTAATTTAGTTTTTGAAGTTTCAGCATAGAGAAACAATAGCGTAAGTAGATATCCCATGGTATAGGGCGTTTATGTCGCAACTGTCACTTATCTCAAGCCGATTACTGTCGATTATTGTCGATTTTTACTGTTTTGACCGGGTAAGAGTGTATGAACGGCACAATATGAGAGACTAACAGCGTCATAAAAGTTTACAGGAGAGAATTACGTGGACTATCAGCTCGAGATAACAGTAAAAGTTGCGACATAAACGCCCTACACCATGGGAT
Source organism: Nilaparvata lugens (assembly GCF_014356525.2). NCBI lineage: Eukaryota > Metazoa > Arthropoda > Insecta > Hemiptera > Delphacidae > Nilaparvata > Nilaparvata lugens. The sequence continues at coordinate 6,092 of NW_024093947.1, read as the reverse complement.
ATCTACTTATACTATTGTCTCTCTATGGCTTCAGTCATTTAGTTATTACAACTGAAACTGAAGTTACATTAGTTAGAGGCTTCTCTTTAGCTATTACTTTCCTCATTTTTGTTGTGAATTCCACTTGGAATCTATATTATAAAAGCGTAATGGCACTCACTCACTGACTGTCTGACTGACTGACTGACTGACTAGCTCACTCACTCACTCACTCACTCGCAGAACCAAAAATTTACCGTACTAGAAATGTTCAAATTTGGTAGGTATGTTCAATTGGCCCTTTAGAGGCGCACTAAGAACGGATTTGAAAAAATTTCCAAAGATACGCCCAAAATCTTTTCTCAGCGTTTTTTAGCGTTTTCTCAGCTTTATCGAGAACAAATGAACAGAAAATGTTCAAATTTAGCATTTAGGGTGTAATAATGTAATGTAATGTAATGTAATAATAGTGTAATAATGTTGTGTTAGAAGGAATTTGTGATAACGTCAAAGATACGCCCAAAATTATCGTTTTTCCAGCGCTTTTCTGCTTTTTCTCAGATTTATCGAGAACAAATGAACATAAATTGTACAAATTCAGTACATAAGATCAGCTAGGGTATAATAATGTTGTGTTAGAAGGAATTTGCGATAACGTCAAAGATACGCACATGATTAGCGTTTTTCCAGCTTTTTTTTCGCTTTTTCTCAGATTTATCGGGAACAAATGAGCAGATTTCTTTCAAATTCAGTAAAGAAGCTAAGCTAGGGTGTAATAATGTTGTGTTAGAAGGAATTTGAAATAACACCAAAGATACACCCAAAATTAGCGGTTTTTTGCGTTTTCTCAGTTATTTCATCACAGAAAATTGTCAAATTTTGTACAGAGGTTTAGCTAGGGTCTAAACATTTTGTGATGAGGTGACTTCAGTATTACATCAAAGATACGCCCAAAATCAGCGGTTTTCCAAAGCTTTTCTCAGCTTTTCTGTGTTTTCTCAGTACTTGGACTTCCTGATGGAATGAAGCATGCTCAAATGAAAAATGCAGGCGAACGAAGCGAGCCCGCTGATCTCATTTTTGGACGATCCATCGGGGGTCCAGGGGGCGGAGCCCCCTGGCTAAACGTATATGGCGAGCGAAGCGAGCCTGACGGCTAGTCTACCTGTTATAATCACGTTGACTTCTGTGTATTTGGTTGTGAAAATCCCAGTTATTCAGATATGAGAACTTGTAAAGACTGTCCTCATTTGTTAACTGTTGAATTCAATATGTAAAACATGTCCTTTCTTAATATCCCTATCACATTGATTAAGCATACCTGTTTATGTGATATTGAAATGTAATAAATAAAGAGAAGAAGTGACTGAAAAAATCTGGTGTGGCGCACTCACACAACTTTCCTTGCCGTTATGAAAAATGATCACCTGGCGCTAGTGTTCACTCGCATCTCAAGTCTACAAATGTCTAAGATCTGAGCCAGCTGGTGACAGTACTATAACGCTGGAGACACACGATGTCTGCTATCTCTTTATACTGAATGATTTAATGTCATCAACAGTTGCCAACAGTTTGCAATTGAATAATCACATTTTCTCGAATTTCCAGCTTATTTCCATTTTTAGGTGAAAACGTTACTGAACCTTAATAATGGATATTTCCATGCTAAATCCTTTTCACTTGAAGTTTTTGTTTGAATTGTATCTGATAATTGGGAATCTAAAATCAAACTTTGCATAGATGGAGCGTAGCTCCTGAAATTTTTACAGTTATGGGACTTGTGGCAGTTGATAGAGCTTATCAATGACTAATTTAGGTATAAATTTGATCAAAATCGTTGGAGCCTTTTTCGAGAAAATCGCGAAAACCCCTGTTTTTGACAACATTTTTATCATTTTATCCGCCATCTTTTATTGCATCAGATCGAAATTTTCGTGTCGGATCCTTATATTGTAAGGACCTTAATTCCAAATTTCAAGTCATTCCGTTAATTGGGAGATGAGATATCGTGTACACAGACGCACATACACTCACACACTCACACACACACCACACACACACCACACACACCCCCACACACACACACACACACACACACAACACACACACACACCACACACACCCAACACACACACACACAACACACACAACACACACACACACCACACACACACACACACACACACACACACACACACACCACACACACATACAGACTAATACAATAGAGAAACAATATCATAAGTAGATATCCCATGGTATAGGGCGTTTATGTCGTAACTTTTACTGTTATCTCAAGCCTATAGTCCACGTAGTTCTTTCCCGTGAAGCTTTATGACGCTGGTAGTCTCTCATATTGTGCCGTTCATACACTCTTACCCGGTCAAAACAGTAAAAATCGACAATAATCAACAGTAATCGGCTTGAGATAACAGTAAAAGTTGCGACATAAACGCCCTATAGGCCTACCATGGGATATCTACTTACGCTAATGTTTCTCTATGCCAATACCCAAAAACCACTTCTTTGGACTCAGGGGACCTTGAAACGTATAGAAATTTAGAATTTGGGGTACCTTAATTTTTTTCGGAAAGCAATACTTTCCTTAACTATGGTAATAGGGCAAGGAAAGTAAAAACGTGATAGTCCGAACAAATACTTGTTTTTATCATTATCACGGCTGTGATTGAGAATAATAATATGCATACGCAGATACCAGATGTATAGTCAATCACTGATGAAGGAATGAACCCTATATTCTCTTTCCCCACTTTCCTTTCCCTTTTTTCTCCGTTTATCACTCTCACTTTGCAACCACCAGTGCAAACTACGAATCACATCCTCTTTTTGTTAAAATAAATCGTGGAACAAAAGTTTAAGAGTCTTTTAGTGTGCATGCGTACATGCTATACTACATGGGTTGTTGTATGCCATTAGTATTAATATCAGGGCACCGAGCTGCGCTCGTTATTGATAAACAAAACTCAATTCTTTAAAATGATTGGGGAAGGACTTATCCTTATAGATTATGTTAGATTGAATGGAACTTGACAAACACATATGTTCATCATGTGTATGATAAGTTATGTTCAATCTAATAGAATCTATAAGAATTATGTTATTAACATTTTGTTGATAACTTTGGTGTAAACCCAGCTTTAGAACTGTGAAATAATGATTAACTTTGAATATTATGATATATACCATCTCATGTCAACAAATCAGATTACTGTATTTTGATTGAGTCAATTAAAATTTCTAGATTTCTCGCGAGATATGGTAAGCTAATTGATTACACAGCTGATCTCCCACACCGGCACACGCATCTTCTGTTATCGACAGTCGACGAAATCATCATCTGTTTTTCCAAGGATGAATTATCCTTTTTATGTCCTTCAGCGAGTTTTCCCAGGTATGAGACCTAGTGCAATCAAATTTTGATATCATAAACCTACTATATTCCAAATTTCGTGAAAATCGTTAGAGCCGTTCTCGAGATCCGTTGAATATAAATAACCATATAACCAGATAACCAGATATTCAAATAACCAGATATAACAATATAAAAATAGAAAAATATCAACAGATATCCAGAAATTACTCGCTTAATATAATAGGATGATAGGCGTGTTTCATTGGACAATGTAGAATCGAATTGAGATCGATTGGGTGTGAGATCGGTTTCAATAATTATTGAATATTAGAACAGCTCTCTATCACTATCTGTCTCTCACATTCTCTCTATTTCTCTTGCATCCACTCGCTCTTTCCCACTCACTCTCTCTCTCTCCCCATTCTCTCTCCCTCCCTCTCCCTCCCTCTCTTTCCCACTCACTCACTGTCTCTCCCCACTCTCACTCCCTCCCTCTCTCTCCCTCTCTTTCCCCACACTCTCTCACTCTCTCTCTCTCGCTCTCTTTCTCTCTGTCTCTCTATCACTCTCTCTCTCTCTCCGATGTCAGCTGACTGTCACGCGATTGCGAGCAATAAAAATGTTTTTTGGTAGCAGAGTACTAAGGCCGTTTAAACGTTTTTATAGATGTTTCTTTTTAATTACCGTGTAGTTGGCAATAGACACTGTATTGTCCAATGAAGTGAGAAAAAAAGATGCTTCAAACATGCTCTGTAGGTATTATCATAGAGAAGCAATAGTGTAAGTAGATATCCCATGGTATAGGGCGTTTATGTCGCAACTTTTACTGTTATCCCAAGCCGATTACTGTCGATTTTTGTTGATTTTTACTGTTTTGACCGAGTAAGAGTGTATGAACCGCACAATATGAGAGACTACCAGCGTCATAAAGTTTCACGGGAAAGAACTACGTGGACTATCGGCTATTCCATGGTATAGGGCGTTTATGTCGCAACTTTTACTGTTATCCCAAGCCGATTACTGTCGATTATTGTCGATTTTTACTGTTTTGACCGGGTAAGAGTGTATGAACGGCACAATATGAGAGACTACCAGTGTCATAAAGCTTCACGGGAAAGAACTACGTGGGCTATCGGCTTGAGATAACAGTAAAAGTTGAGACATAAACGCCCTATGCCATGGGATATCTACTTATGCTATTGTTTCTCTATGGTATTATTCTTTTTTTCTGCTGTACTAGTACTGTTGGTGCTTCATTGAACGAGTATTTTACAAGAAAACTCGTACTGGTTTATTGAACGACTTTAGCGAGTTTTATAATAATTTGTTGGACTACTCATGGTTTCTTGCGGCAACTGTGTTTAATGCTCTATTACATCCGTGCTCATGATAAAAAATGTTTAGCTGAGTCCAAATATGTGAAATATTTTTTATCAATGTGCAAGCTTGTAGGGCAACTGTGTATGGACAAGCGTGACTGTGTTTTATAATTTGTTGGAGTATTCATGGTTTCTTATGGCAACTGTGATTAATGCTCTATTGCAGTCTGTGGTTCTCAAACTTTTTACTTCAAGCCCTCCTGCATAATTCAGCTGTAAGCCGGGCCCGCCTACATGTATAAGCATAGACCACTACACATGTTGTACATATACGTATACGTACCTATACACCTACATATTATACACTCAATATTTATTTAGTTGAGTTATGCACATTTTATACATAACCCAATGTTGCAATAGTTTCAATCATAATAAAACAACAAATTCTACACAAACAATTATAATTTATTCAGGTACTACAGCTACTATAGTACGTAGTTGTTATTTTTGCTTCTTATAGAAATTAACAATACAAAGATCGTCAGTGTGAAGGATGAGCTTGTTTTTACGCACAGAGTTTATTGAAACGAGGTGTCAGCTCCGATAACGCTACTCTAAGTTCCTGGGTCACATCCAGTCTTGGTCCATATTTACTTTTCATGGCAGCTGGAGCAGAAAAACCAGTTTCACACGGATAAATTGTAGAAAATAGAGTCTATATTTTCAATGCCTTTTTACTCAAAATTGGGTGTTCCTTTTGCACACCAATCCAGAAGGATGTAAGAGAATAGAGAATATTCTTCAAACTTCATTTTAAGAGCAGTCACCTTGGAGATCAATGAGGTTTTCTTTCTCTATCATGTTAAGGGAGCACTTATTGATTGAGAATTTTAATTTGACAATATGGTTGATATACATATTTTATGATTAAAATTTACTCACATGTAATTTTAAAAATAGATAGATTGCTCATCGTGATTATTTTAGAAGTAAATATAAAACATTTTCCAACCAAGCTTTGCACCCCCCCCCCTGAGCATTCATCGCGCCCCCCTTGGGGGTCGCGCCCCACACTTCGAGAACCACTGCTCTATTACTTCCGTGCTCATGATAAATGTTTGATTGAGTTCAAATATCCCATACATTTTGTAACTTGTTCAAATGTGTGGGTTTGTAGCGCAACTGTGTGTGGACGAACGTGACAGGACGCAGCGTGACAGTGGAGGATACGCCGCTGCTACAGCTGACGGACCTGGAGAGGAGGGTGCTGCAGAAAGTTGCGTTGGCAAAACTGCAGGCGCTCAATCTGGGTGTCGCCGTTAGGACCCCATCTGGTGAGTTGATTTCACATTATTATAAAAAGAAATATACCATCAATTCTAAGACTACATAAAATGAAAAATCTCATAATGTTGTGT
>NW_024093946.1:0-11252 GCF_014356525.2 Nilaparvata lugens | reverse complement strand
GCAGCGTGACAGTGGAGGATACGCCGCTGCTACAGCTGACGGACCTGGAGAGGAGGGTGCTGCAGAAAGTTGCGTTGGCAAACTGCAGGCGCTCAATCTGGGTGTCGCCGTTAGGACCCCATCTGGTGAGTTGATTTCACATTATTATAAAAAGAAATATACCATCAATTCTAAGACTACATAAAATGAAAAATCTCATAATGTTGTGTGAGAATGAGCACTATGGTTGACAATATTTCTGTTTGTGTTTCTTATTATAGAGAGAATACCACAATATCACACACAACACAACTGTAATGCAAGTCTAAACATAAAGAAACATGCAAGAAATTAATTTTAGTGTCGCAATATCTGAAGACTACAGTTTGATAGAATCAGGTTTCTTATAGCATCCGTCGATAATTCACACCAACTGATATGAAATATAAGTCTTTATCTATGAAATAAATTGTCTTAGGCAATTCCTATACTCTGATGGAGTCTCTGAGAAGCTTTTAAAAACAACAAACAATGACCTTGACATTGAAAATCTACCTTTCTTTGGATAAACTCTGATAAATACTGTGATAAGAGTCTCTGAGAAGCTTTTAAAAACAAACAAACAATGACCTTGACATTGGAAATCTACCTTCTTTGATAAACTCTGATAAATACTCTGATAAGAGTCTCTGAGAAGCTTTTGAAAACAAACAAACAATGACCTTCACATTGAAAATCTACTTTCTTTGGATAAACTCTGATAAATACTCATAAGAGTCTGTAAGAAGCATTTTAAAACAAACAAACAATGACCTTGACATTGAAAATCTACCTTTCTTTGGATAAACTCTGATAAATACTCTCATAAGAGTCTCTGATAAGCTTTTAAAAAACAAACAAACACTGACCTTGACATTGAAAATCTACCTTTCTTTGGATAAACTCTGATAAATACTCTGATAAGAGTCTCTGAGAAGCTTTTAAAAACAACAACACTGACCTTGACATTGAAAATCTACTTTCTTTGGATAAACTCTCTAAATACTCCGATAAAGTATCTGAGAAGCCTTTAAAAACAAACAAACAATGACCTTGACATTGAAAGTCTACCTTTTTTGGATAAAGATGATATCTTTATTTCGGAAATAATTTTTTAAAAAATGAAGAATGAAATCTTTATCCTAATATCTGTAGAAATCAGCATTATGACCAGCCAACATACCTTCACATTCTGTGCTTATCTTCCACAACCTCATTTGAAATTCAGCTCACTATAAGCTTCAAACTCAAAGTTGTCCGAGAAATAAATAAATAGGCCTCCTCCGTGGGATGAAGAGCTAACTCCATTTAGAACTTCCCAGAGAAGCTAGGCCTAACCCACAAAAGCCTAATATTGATCAGATTCAACCATGTTAATTGAATTCAAGCAACAAACAACTAACTAGAGCCTAAGTAAGCCTAGTTGTAATTGTGTTAACATGGAATTTTTCAAGCACTAAACTCATGATAGCTGAAAGCAAAAGGCCTGAAACAATTGGAAGCTGTTCTCAGCTGATAACTCGATCAGGGGAAAAGCATTGACCATTCAGTGAAGAACCTGCAAGTTCGGGCTTATCAGCTGAACCTGTTGGAAGGATTCTGATTGGACCATTCACACCCTACCGCTTCTATAACTCTCCAGTTTTCTCCTGATTCTCAATTCTTGTGATTTCTATTTGAGAATTATGTAACCTAGTGTTCAGAGATGCCAAACTTATTACAGTGGTAGGAAAAGTATCGCAATGCTGTTCTATCTTTCTCCCACTGCCATTATAACGTGGACCTCACTATATCATCATCATCATCATCATCATCATCATCTTCTTACAAGGATAGGCTTCTATTGGCCTGTACCGGCATCCATTCTTCCTTGGTCTCCTATGCCTCGCTTTCCTTCGGGTTTGTACTCCCATGCTAATATTGGGAGCCTATTGAATGGCATTCTGAATAAATGAGTAGACCAATTTTCCCGATATTTCTCAGAATATCCAATAGCGGTTCTACATTCAATTCAGCTCTTAGTTGTCAGTCCTATTTTATCCAGTCTACTACAACCTTGACCGCTCGTAAAAATCTCATTTCAGCGCTTGTATACGAGATTCAGTTTGTCTGTTTAATCCATGCCTCACTACCGTATGTTATTAACGGACCTCACTATATCAACCAATAAATCAGCCAACAAGAAGCTACTGTAGATAGTGTATTTCCAATCAAAAACATGCAATTGAAAACAATTTTTCACATGACTGTTTTATTTACCAGGGGGAATAATTTTTTCGAAGTACAGTAAAGTCCACGTTGTAATGGCAGTGTTTGATTAGCTATGGTAAAGCGGATAGCGCTATCTCTTTCTCGCTCTGCTATGTTGCCAGATCGTCTTTTAACAATGTAGAATCAATAATTGATTAACAAAATATTTCATCTTTATCATGGAAATTCATTATAAAATTATTGAAAAATATAATTTATTGCTTGATAGAATTCAATTGATTATTTTAAGCGAGGATGAACAAATTATGTTACATCAATAAACCTGTAACAGCTACCGTCTATAGAAGGCATTGACAAGAAAGAGATCGGCAACATTGTTCTGCTATTTTTGGTTCAATAAATTATTTATTTATTATATCAAATTGTTCTTATCCTTGTAACATGTTATGATCCATGAGGCATTGTGACAAGAGGTAATCTCAAAAAAGTTGATGACAAATCTCTATTCTCTTGATTCTAGCAATAAGTATCTCATTAGAATGAGGGGATAGGAAAAATGAGGTAACATTGTACTATTCCTCTTCCAAATTTTGATAAGGTACACATAGTCCGATATAGCTTTCTTCACAGCCATTATAACGTGGACCTAAATATAGAGGAAGATTCGATGAGCGCTACTATTCAAAAATTATTAATTAACGAAAATCCAAATTAAATGCTTTAATTCACCCCGAAGACTACTGCTACTGCAATTATTGACAACTGGGTAAACAGTAGATGTAAATTCGACGAGCGCTACTATACAAAATTATTTGTCAGCCGGGAATCGAACCCAGTACCTCCTAATGCCGGTCAGGAATGCTTACCCTCACAACAAACTGACAATCTCTGGATAGCAGCGCTCATTTTATTGGAAGCCATAGCGGCACCAGTCTACTGATGGAAATTACTGAGATATTGCAATATTCAAATGCTAAGAATTAATTATTATTATAAACGAAAATCCAAATTAAATGCTGTAATTCACCCCGAAGACTTTGCTACTGCAATTATTGACACGGGGGAACAGTTAGATGGAAATTCGACGAGCGCTACTATACAAAATTATTGTCAGCCCGGAATCGAACCCAGTACCTCCTAATTGCCGGTCAGGAATGCTTACCCTCACAACAAACTGACAATCTGTGGATAACAGCGCTCATTTTATTGGAAGCCATAGCGGCCAGCCAGTCTACTGATGGAAATTACTGAGATATGCAAATTATTCAAAAACTAATGAATTAATTATTATCATTTAACGAAAATCCAAATTGAATGCTGTATTCACCCCAAAGACTCTGCTACTGCAAATTGACAACAGGGTAAACAGCTAGATGGAAATATTCAAAAATTATTTGTCAGCCCGTAATAATTTGATTCAATAAAACAATTCAGTTATAATATTTTAGTAGCTCCATTGAGAAAAGTGTGTATTTGGAGTAAGCTCTACGCCACTCATAACCGGAGTTTTATTAAATAAACAAGTGTAGTGGAGGTCGAGAATTCAATGAAATGGAACTTGGTGTCTGTGAAAGTATAACGTAGTGGTTTGAAATCGTAAAACTGCGTATCTCTCATTCAGTTTAACTTTACAGTCGCTTGTAATTTACTGATGCGATGATAAGCTTTATAGAGCTCTTAAAGTGCTGCAAGCTCGAAACAAGTCCTATTTCAATTTCAACGATGAACGTATTGAATAGTACCTTCTGAATGTTAAATAATAATATGAAAGTCGAATATTCTCTTCTTTTTTAAGAAACTTGGTTCTGAATTTAATTGCATTCGCTTTTTACTTTCCTTGCCCTATTACCATAGGTAAGGAAAGTATTGCTTTCCGAAAAAAATTAAGGTACCCTAATATCTAAATTTCTCTACGTTTCAAGGTCCCCTAAGTCCAAAAAGAGGTTTCTGGGTATTGGTCTGTATGTGTGTGTGTGTGTCTGTGTGTGTTTTGTGTGTGTGTGTGTTGAGTGGATGTGCGTCTGTGTACACGATATATCATCTCCCAATTAACGGAATGACTTGAAATTTGAACTTAAGGTCCTTACACTAAAAGGATCGACACGAAAATTTCGATCGAATGCGATTCAGATGGCGGCTAAAATGGCGAAAATGTTGTCAAAAACAGGATTTTTTCGCGAAAATGGCTCCAACGATTTTTGATCAAATTTATACCTAAAATAGTCATTGATAAGCTATATCAACTGCCACAAGTCCCATATCTGTAAAAATTTCAGGAGCTCCGCCCCATCTATGTAAAGATTGATTTTAGATTTCAATTGTCAGGTCTCAGATATAATTCAACAAAAAATTTCTAGTGGAAACGATTGAGCATGGACATCTCTCAATTAATGTCCAGTAACATTTTCACCTAAAATTCAAAATAAGCTTGAAATGAGAAAATGTAATTATTCAATTGCAAACTGTTGGCAACTGTTGAATTCTATTAAATCATTCACTATGAAGAGATAGCAGATCTCGTGTGTATCCAGCGTTATTGACCTGTCACCAGCTGGCTCAGATCTTTGATTTGAGATGCTTGTTTACACTAGCGTCAGGTGATCATTTTTCATAACGGCAAGGAAAGTTGTGTGAGTGCGCCACACCAGATTTTTGTGCATCTAAACTAACTATACACCGTAATGATAATCGATAGGTCAATAATATCTATCAAAGGGAATATTCTACTACCATTTAGTCTTTGTTCGTAATAATATCCATCAATTATATTAAAACACATCATCGAGTACCCTACCTTTATTATCCTTTCTTCTTTTCAAACAAGACTTGTTTCAACTCATCTTTTACTTTCTTGTTATTACCATAGTAAGGAAAGTATTGCTTTCCAAAAAATAAGGTACCCTAATTTCATGTTTCTATACGTTTCAAGGTCCCCTGAGTCCAAAAACTGACTTTTGGGTGTTGGTCTGTGTGTGTGTATGTGTGTGTGTGTGTATGTATGTGTGTATGTCTGTGAACACGATAACTCCATTCCTAATTAACCGATTGACTTGAAATTTTAAATTAAGGTCCTTATACCATGAGGATCCGACAATAGAAATTCAATATATCCAATTCAAGATGGCGGAAAAAATGGCGGATAACACTAAAAAACCATGTTTCACGTTTTTCTCGAAAACGGTTCTAACGATTTTCTTCAAATTCATACATGGATAGCTTTTATAAGCCCATCAACGACATGAGTTCATTCTGAGAAAATTTCAGGAGCTCCGTAATATTCTGAGAAAAATGGCGGATATGACTAAAAATCCATGTTTTCACGGTTTTTCGAAAACGGCTCTAACGATTTTCTTCAAATTCATACCAGGATGAATACTTCATAAGCACTGTCAACTGGCATGAGTCTCATTCTGAGAAAATTTCCGGAGCTCCGTAATATTCTTGAGAAAAATGGCGGATAATGACTAAAAATCCATGTTTTTCACCGTTTTCTCGAAAACGGCTTTAACGATTTGCTTCAAATTTAAACCATGGATAGCTATTCATAAGCCCTATCAACTGGCATGAGTTCTTTTCCTGGGAAAATTTCAGGAGCTCCGTAAATTCTTGAGAAAAATGGCGGATAATGACTAAAAATCATGTTTTCACCGTTTTCTCGAAAACGGCTCTAACGATTTTCTTCAAATTCATAAATGGATAGATATTCATAAGCACTGTCACTGGAAGAGTCTCATTTCTGGGAATATTCCCTGAGCTCCGTAATATTCTTGAGAAAAATGGCGGATAATGACTAAAAAAAACATGTTTTTCACGGTTTCTCGAAAACGGCTTTAACGATTTTCTTCAAATTTAAACCATGGATAGTATTCATAAGCCCTATTATATGACATGAGTTCTTTTCCTGGAAAATTGCAGGAGCTCCGTAATATTTTTGAGAAAAATGGCGGATAATTACTAAAAAACCATGTTTTTCACGATTTTCTTAAAAATAACTTGACCGATTTTTTTCAAATTCATAACCTGTATAGTTATTTATCAGCTCTATCAACTGGCATGAGTCTCCTTTCTGGGGAAAACAATGGGGGGTCCACCCCATCTTGGGAAATGGACTTAGTAACCTCCTTCTCGTGCATGAGGTAGGTAGGTAGCGCAGTTCATAAAAGAACCATAGTCGAGATATTTCATTTGTAGAACAGCTGTTTTGACGACTTTAAAAAATGATGACTAAAAGAATCATCGAATTTCACAATTCACACAAGAAAAGTACTTTGAAAAAATTATATATAACACATATACAGAAGTCTGATCGTAGTTTCAAATATGAGCAAGGAAAGTTGTGTGAGTGTACCAACCAGATTTTTGTATTTAGGGAAAATGGCTTTAGATGAGTTGAAACTAGTCGTGTTTTGGAATAAAAAATACAAAGAGAACGGTACTTGAAGATTTATATCGTGTTTCAATAATTTCAAAGTAGCCTTATAAAGAGAAGTGATAAATCAAATTAATAATGAATTAGTAGGTTATTGAAAGAATAAATTTGCTGGAATACTGATAATTCATTCAACTTTGTTCTTAACCATTATATCTAGGCATAATAGTATACAACAAATCCACAGAAGAATATTGATATCAAATAGCAATAGTTTAACCTATCTTTACATATCTTTGTGGGTTTATAATCACATTATTGACATGAATCAAATACTTACTATCCCTACTAACAAATACAAATGATTTCACAATATAGGTAATTGAAAGAATAAATGGCTGGAATAATGATAATTCATTCAACTTTGTTCATTAACTCAATTATATCTAGGCATAAAGTATACAATAAAATTCACAGAAGAATAACTGATATCAATAGCAATAGTTTAACCTATCTTTACCTATCTTTGTGGGTTTATAATCACATTATGACATGAATCAAATACTTACTATCCCTACTAACAAATACAAATGATTCACAATATACAATATACAAATGATTCTACAAATAGAATTTTTCTAATGGTATTGATAGGTTATTGAAAGAATAAATGGCTGGAATAATAATAATTCATTCACTTTGTTCATTAACTCAATTATATCTAGGCATAAAGTATACAATAAAATTCACAGAAGAATAACTGATATCCATAGCAATAGTTTCACCTATCTTTACCTATCTTTGTGGGTTTATAATCACAACATATGACATGAATCAAATACTTACTATCCCTACTAACAAATACAAATGATTTCAGAATATACAATAATCAAATAATTCTACAAAATACAATTTTTTCTAATGGTGTAATGAATATATGCATATCAAATAAAGCATGGTTGGCCTGAACCACACGTTGCCATATTGAACATGTTCCGGCCGTCTATCTATAGTAGGCTGTGGTCTGATCCTTTTGCTGCAGAGAATTCAATTCAAATTCAAATTTTATTCATTCAAGTAAGTTACGATACATTTGGTTTATACACGAATCTACAATAAATTACAGTAAAACAGCTGATTATGCAACAAAATTTCACATATATGAAACTTATTAATTACGATGAAGATTGAATGCAACATAGAATATGATATATAGTATGTAAGTAACTACATAAATCAGCGGTGTTTCAACATGAGAATAAATATACACTCCACTATAAATTATATGTGTTGGGGTATAAGTAATTAGTTGCTTATTGCGTGTTATAATTACTATTTACAAACTTCATTCATGATATAGGATTAAAGTTTTTTATATAACATTAGTAAACATTATAATAACAAACAAAAATTATGAAATTAGTAGATAGATATTAATGTTCTATTAAGGATAATATAAAAAAAGGTATTTTTAGAAAAATGAAAAACAGTAGAGAGAAGGATGAAAATAAATAGTTTCAATATTCACAGTCTAACTGAATTTACACAATTCCACCCAATATCAACCAACCAGGAAAATAAACTTTTCTTGAACCTGTGTCTATTGGATTCTTCCCTAATGTAATTGGTATTGAATTGAAAATTTTTGGTCCCAAATATATGTAGTTTCTTTGCCCAAATGTAGTGTTCATCCTTGGTACTATTGAATGCTGTGCCTAGTTGAAAGTTGTGTGTATATATTTGGCTTCAAAATTTTCTGAAATAACTTAATTTATTCAAAGTGCGGTGATATTAAGTGCAAAATTTGATATAATTTGGTATTTTAATCATTATAATTCAAAATTTCTAGCTAATATATATTCTTGGACAGAACTTTGAACTTTAAATTTCTCAGTAAGAACTAACCTATTTTTTCGGACATTTTATTATTTATCAAAATTTGGGAACAGAATAGTTTTGGGCTATGCTGTTGTTCTATCCCGATCATATTCATATGATTTGTAATTATATCAACGGATAAATAATAAATAAATGCGTGTTTCTCTGCTTGTTTGATGGTTATTGCCAGTCTATGTGTCGTGTTTCTCCTCATTCGCGTGATGATAGCCTGGATGTAGAGTTGTCTTACAACTCAGTACTTACTGTCCTTGAAAAGAATTTTCGTGGGGAATTGATTCTCCTTGAAGCCTATTATTTTTAGTGAAAACTGTGAAAACTGATTATTATGTGAAAACTGAACAAGTGGATGTTGCAGAAAAGTGATGTCCTTGAAAAGATGTTCGTGAGGAATTGATTTCTCTTGAAGCCTATTATTTTTAGTGAAAAACTGATTATTATGTGAAAATGAACAAGTGGATGTTGCAGAAATGAAACAAAACTAAACAGTTTGTATGTAGCTGTTGCTAGGTAACAGTGCGCGTCGGAAGAAGCTCTAGATTTTTCAGCAAGTACTCACGAGGCTCACTCAACAATGATCAATGAGCAAGCATGCATTACTGGACTCCAGGGATTGCAGGGAGCTAAGATAGTTGTTCCATGTATTCCTGGTGGCAGCGGAGGACTATTCGCTCCTTTGTTTAGAGATAAATTAGGTCTCATAGTTATAAATCGCTGTTATGCGAGAGTTTTCCCAGTAGAGAACAACAGTGTATTAAATTAGTTTGGAATTGTTGTGAACGTACAGCAATAATCCACCATGCTTACAGCTAGTAAATTATCAGTGCGGTGACCAGAGATTATAGAAAGTAATACAAGTATTAGATCCCTGGCGGTAACTCACATTTCGAAGAGTATCAATTACCTAATATGATTCCACAAGACTTTGGAAGTCCTAGAGCCCAGCGGGTGTAGAATGTAACATTTTATAGTTCCTGTTACAGTCCGCTCATTTCGCCTGTACTCTACTGTGCTGGAGCAAATTGAATATTACCCAATACTTGAACTAGTAGCTCTGTGAACAGTAGACCTCATGCAGTATTCATCCACAAGTGTACCTGATTGAAACTATAGACCTTATGGAAATACAGCAATAGACTGGCTTCTCCACAATCTGTGAATCACTTGTCAGTGATTTATGATGAATAATTCTATAGTCTGATTTTTACTTCCTTGTCCTATACCATAGGTAAAGGAAGTATTGCTTTCCGAAAAAATTAAGGTACCCAAATTGTAAATTTCTATACGTTTTTCAAGGTCCCCTGAGTCCAAAAAGTGGTTTTTGGGTATTGGTATGTGTGTGTGTGTGTGTGTGTGTGTGTGTGTGTGGTGTGTGTGTGTGTGTGGTGTGTGTGTATGAGTATATGTGCCTCTGTGTACACGATATCTCATCTCCCAATCAACGGAATGACTTAAAATTGAGACCTTAAGGTCCCTTACACTATAAGGACCGACACGAACAATTTCAATCAAATGCGATTCAAGATGGCGGCTAAAATGGCGAAAATGTGTCAAAACAGGGGTTTTTCGCGATTTTCTCGGAAAACGGCTCCAACGATTATTGATCGAATTTATACCTAAAGAAGTCATTGATAAGCTCTATCAACTGCCACAAGCCCATATCTGTAAAAATTTCAGAAGCTCCGCCCCATCCAGGCAAAGATGATTTTAGATTCCCAATTATCAGGCTTTAGATACATTTGAACAAAAAATTCCAAGTGGAAAAGATTGAGCTGAAAATCTCAACAATTAGTGTTCAGTAACATTCTCACCTAAATTGAAAATAAGCTCGAAATTCGAGAGGAATGTGATTATTTCAATTGCTAACTGTGATTCTATTAAATCATTTCACTATGAAGAGATAGCAGACCTCATGTGTGTCCAGCGTTATTGTCCTGTCACCAGCTGGCTAGATCTTTGAATAGTAGTAGACTTGAATGCGCGGGAACACTAGCGTCTGATGATCAATTTTCATAACGGCAAGGAAAGTTGTGTGAGTGGCCACACCAGATTTTTAATCTAATATTGGCGTATGAAGGAGGCTCCTTTTTCCTTTTATATTATCCTTGAAATGCAAAAATTTCAAAAACCTTGTATATACGTCGACGCGCAATTAAAAAAGAAACATACCTGTAAAATTTCATGAAAATCTATTAGCGTTTCGCCGTAAATGCGCAACATAAAACATTTAAACATTAAGATAAATGCGAATCGTCGACTTAAATCTTAGAACCTCACATCGCTCGGTCAATCATAAACCTACTTTGTTCCAAATTTCGTGAGAATCGTTAGAGCCGGTCACATACAGATATATAAAACATATAAACATCTAAACATCTAAAATCTGAACATCTAAACATCTAAACATATAAACATCTTCTTCTTCTTCTTCGTCTTCTTCTTCACTTCCAGGATTAGGTTTGTTAAAGAACCTGTTCCGGCACCCATCTTTTTCCTCGGCTTCCCACGTCTCTTTTATTCTTCTTCGAAGAGATCATCTCTCATTAATAAAGGAAAGAACTGCTTATAGCCATATACATGTGTAAAGGATAGGAAAATTATGTTTGACGCATCATCACATCGGAAGTTCTTGACTGATTACTTGAAATGTTGCAAATAATTCCTCATTACTTGAGGATTCTTATAGGCCTATTTTCAATTTTCATTACGTCTATTTTTTCAGTTTGTCAAGTTTTTGAAAGACCCTTGCAGAGAACGG
>NW_024093945.1:0-13356 GCF_014356525.2 Nilaparvata lugens | reverse complement strand
CCTATAGATTATAATTATTAGATTGAACATAACTTATCATACACATGATGAAGATGTGTGTTTGTCACTTGCGTTCAATCATTTTGTTAATACCTTTGGTGTGAGCCCAGCTTTAAAGATGCATACCCTCTTCAAGGTCTTTGATTGAAACCTTATACAAATACAGTTATAGACTGGCTTCTCCACACATCGTGTAATCACTTTTCAGCTGATTTATGAGGAATAACTCTATAGTCTGATTTTTACGGTAATATTGGCATATGAAGGAGGCTCCTTTTTCCTTTTATTTATCCTTTGAATGCAAATTCCAAAAACCTTGTATATACTCGACGCGCAATTTAAAAAGGAACATACCTGCCAAATTTCATGGAAATCTATTACGCGTTTCGCCGTAAATGCGCAACATATAACATTTAAACATTTAACATTAAGAGAGATGCCAACCGTCGACTTCACATCGTTCGGTCAATAAAGAAACACATCGACCACAGATTATTCGAAAACAGGTGAAAATTATCAATCAAACAAGACTAATCACTGTTGAGAATGAAGAAATCTTACCGTACCTTACCGTACCATTACTATATCGTTACCGTACCATTTCAAAATCCAGTTACTAAAAAATCGTAACCACAGCACTTCAAATACAGAGATCTGACAGATTATTATTGATACTTTTTCCGATCATCTAACAACGCTCTACATGTTCGGATAACATGTTTTCGGTCATGTAACATAGCTGACTTGAATGTCTAGATTACATGACCGGATCTCTCAATCAAAGTTATCAGTTCATATTCACATGTCAGCTGTTCTGTAAAGCACAGTGTTGTCATGTTCTTTTTCCGAAAAGTATATAGGTAATTGAATGACTTCATGTATAAGGTATAATTGACCCAACGTAGTGAGGTCTATGTTTCAACTCGATTATGGCCAAACGCGTTGACAGAATTCGAAGAGATTTGGCAGAAATATTCTTTCTTCAACTGCACATTGATGTATACACAAGGTTCTCTGAAATTTTGCATTTTAAGAATAATATGAAAGAGAAAGGAATTCCTCCATACTCTGATATCACTATACATATCATCTACTTTGAAGATAGGATCCAATCAGACTATAGAATTATTCATCAATCAGCTGACAAGTGGATTAATCATTATCTTATGATACAAATTAAAACGTGAACTGAGTCTATTAACATAAGTAAGTTTTTGATCTTGGAGAAAACAAATAAATAATTATCATTTAACGAAAATCCTAAATAAATGCTGTAAAACACCCCGAAGACTTCTGCAGACATTGACAACAGGGTTAACAGCTAGATGGAAATTCGATGAGAACCACTTTCCAAAAATTAGTTGCCAGCCCGGGAATCGAACCCGGTACCTCCCAATTGCCAGTCAGGAATGCTTACCCTTACACCAAACTGACAATCTCTGGATAGCAGCGCTCATTTTATACGAAGCCACAGCGGCCAACCTGTTTACAGATGGATTTTCGTTAAATTTATATATTAATAATTAGCATTTGAATAAATTCATTCTCTATTCATTCCATCTAAAAACAAATAACAGTTTTTAAGAGTAAATTGTGATTCAACTGAATCAAATAGAACAGGTGACATCTGATACTTATGGATGAGAAAACTGCGTGAGGTCTACCGTTCACAGAACTACTAGTATCGTATAAAGTGAGGTTCACGTTATAATGGCAGTGTTTCATTAGTTATGGTATTACTATCCTTCTCTATCATTCAACAAACCGGATAGCGCTATCTCATTCTCGCTTTGCTCTGTTACCAGATCGACTTTTAACAATGTAGATCAAAATTGATCAACAAAATATTTCATTTAATTATGAAAATTATTATGAAATGATTGAGAAATATAATTGCTTGATAAAATATAATTGATTATTTTAAACGAGAATGAGCAGTTATTATTACATCAATAAACCTGTATCAGCTACCGTCTATAGAAGGCTTTGACAGAGGATCGGCACATTGTTCTCCAATTTTTCTCCACGCCATTATAACGTGGACCTCCTATAGTGTACTCTGATACCTATAACTGGATATCAACCGTATATAGGTATATTGTTTTATGGTGTAATCTGCATTGATACATGAATATCAACCGTATATATAGGTATATTGTTCAATGGACGATGTTAAAAACGTTGTAAGCTTTATCTAGCTTGAAGCGAGAATATAAAATCAAACAAGCGTTTTCCAATGAAATGATCCGACCTCTATTTATGGAACTTTTTTATGTTTGTCATAAAAAACTGATACAGTGTGATACAGTGATCATGTCAGTGATTTCACTAATGTCTGGCTTTCGATGTCGGCTTATCAGTGATTAGGTTTTTATTGAGAACATTTTATCGTGATCTTTGAGCTTCATTTCAGTTTAGTTCGGATGTCAATTTGGAGAGAGAATTGTTTATCTGATGAAATTTTTTGTGATGCTTTTGAACATGATAGATTTTGAATTGATGTTACTGTTTATCTGATAACAACTTTTGATCACAAAAGTGATTGTTATCACATAAAACTTTTTGTGATCGAAAGCTGTTATCAGATAAATATGATAAACTAGCCGTCAGGCTCGCTTCGCTCGCCATATCCGTTTAGCCAGGAGCTCCGCCCCCTGGACCCCCGACTGGATCGTTCAAGAATGAGATAAGCAGGCTCGCTTCGCTCTCCTGCTTTTTTATCATATGTTAGGACGATCCGTCGGGGGGTCCAGACTAAACGTCATGCTAAACGGATATGGCGAGCGAAGCGAGCCTGACGGCTAGTAATATAATATTCCCAGGAATAGCTGTGATTGGAGTAGCAGTGCCCAATCAATTTTATAGATGCATTTCAATCTTCAACTAGGTGCCAACCTAACAAAGTCAACTCAACTAATGCCATCCTGACAAATTATTAATCAGTTACCAGTTAACAACTGTTCGAAGAGATACTCTTTCTAGATTATAGTTCTATATTAACATAAGGTATGGAATTTTTCAATTATAATTGATTGATTGATGATTATATGCCTCTATTAGGGCGGACTTGGTCCTCTCTACCACACAATCCTAAAATTAAGAGAATAAGAAGAATATACATGCTAGAAGACGTACTTTAAACCTCAAAACCCACCCTAAAAGTTAAAATATTGCCAAAGATTTCTAAGTGCGCCTCTAAAGGGCCAACATAACATACCTACCATATTTGAACGTTTTTGGTCCGGTAGATTTTTAGTTATGCGAGTGAGTGAGTGAGTCAGTCAGTCAGTCGTGAGTGTGTGAGTGCCATTTCGCTTTTATATACATACATAAAGATAATAATATCGAGTGACCTGGCTGGCTCAGGTCTGGTGTCAGGTCTGCCGTTCAGGTCGCAACTGATCAAATTCAGGGCCTCTTACATGACCTTCGACTGCTCAATGAATATGAAGCTTTTGAATGTTCATCAGATAACAATATTTGATTTTTCCTATCGCGATCTATGTAGCTTCCAATTTTTTCTCGGATCCCACAAACATCGTGGAATCACAATTCCTAGATTCTGATAAGAATGACGAATTCTCGAATAATCTGAATGAAGACCAACGTCTTCTTCATCTCAAACATTTTATCCTTTATTAATTTATACAATAAGTACATTATCGAAATGATAGGGAGAGTAAAAATGAGGTAACCTTTGCTATCCTCTCCCAAATTTAGATAAGGTTACACATAGTCCGAAATAGGTTAAGTCTTGTAAATCTTCACTTCATACAATGTTTACTCCTTAAATATTTCTGCAATGTAGATTTTTAATATGGATGCTTCGAAATCAAACATGGAAGAAATATTTCTCATTATTATAATGAAATAGGAAAGTTATAACTAACTTTAAGGTGGACTATGTACGAAACATAAATAACCGGTCTTGTAGTTCTTCAATTCACAAAATATTCAGTCCTCAAGTATTTCACAAAGTAGATATCCAAATTTAGATGCTTCAAAACTAAGCATAGAAGAAATATTTCACATTATCATAACTGAAATTGGAAATATTCACATATTTGGAATATAATTTTGAAAATTGCCGGAAATCAAACTTAATTCTGATAAATAATATATTATTGATTTGATAATACGCTCGCAGTGAGAGATTCCAAAGTAAAACTATCTAGATAGTAAGTTGTGATTGAGATTGTCTTTGGACTAGACTTTAGGTAACCAAGAGCCATGAATTATATACACGATCCATATTCAACCATAGACTAGATTAACAAATCTATGGTTAAAATTCGTTCTAGCTAAACTGCGATACACGTATAGAAATGGTCCCATTTGATATAAATTATTTTCAATTATGAGATATGCTCCTTCTAGCAGACAAAGTAATTGCAGTATTATAATGATTGCACACTACACATTTTTGTTGAATTATTCATTTTCCCATTTTGTGTAATTTTATTTTTTCCTTTTTAATAAAACTGTATAATACTACCAATAAATTTATCGTTTATGTAGTTGAGAAGTTGATATTGTGGTAGTTATTCATATTGAATGAAAAAGACTAAGAAATTGTCAAAAAACCACTGATTTATTGATAATTAGAAAGACCAGTTTCGGTTATTACACCATTGTCAATCTCTGATAAACTAGATAGCTTTATCAGAGATTGACAATGGTGTAATAACCGAAACTGGTCTTTCTAATATATCAAAAAATCAGTGGTTTTTTTGTCAATTTCTTAGTCAATTTCAATATTCAATATTTGATTATTGTTATTCTGTAATGTACATGACTTTCAATGGAGATTCATTCATGTATTTATAAATTGTTCCTTTCTGGATTCAAACCAGCAACTGATGCATTCTCGTTTAAACTGAGAAGATGCAAACGATCCTTCCACAGAAAAAGCAATAAAATACCTTAGTGAAACTATTTCATGATTAACATTATTCCGATCACAAGTTCAATCCTATTTCAATTTCCATTGAGATTTTCGGTGTTTTCAGTGATTTTCTAGTTTTTTTGTTCGATTACAACTTTAATTACCGTTAAATTCTAATTGAATCTCCAACAATCCCAACAGCAATCAATCTGCCATCAATGGAAAGTGACTATACTAAGTGTGACCCGGACTAAAAGTGGTTGAAAACTCTCTGACATTCTCCAAACTTCTCAGCTGAACTTCAAAACTTCAATGTGTCTCTTCTGAACTTCTCTCCTTGTCTACACGTCATCTTCTGAGCAACATGCATGTCTACATCTTCTTCGCCATCTCTATTCTATCAGGTAAGAGTCAAATTTATGCTAACACTACGTTTAACGCTAAACTACGTTTAACGCTAAACTACGTTAACGCTAAACTACGTTTACTTGTAGATATGGTTGCATTTATCATGATGTGTCGAACGGTGTTTAAACGAGTAGTTGACGTTTATGCTAACACTACGTTTAACGCTAAACTACGTTTACTTGTAGATATGGTTGGTTGCATTATCATGATGTGTTCGAACGGTGTTTAAACGAGTAGTTGACGTTTATGCTAACACTACGTTTAACGCTAAACTACGTTTACTTGTAGATATGGTTGCATTTATCATGATGTGTTTCGAACGGTGTTTAAACGAGTAGTTGACGTTTATGCTAACACTACGTTTAACGCTAAACTACGTTTACTTGTAGATATGGTTGCATTTATCATGATGTGTTCGAACGGTGTTAAACGAGTAGTTGACGTTTATGCTAACACTACGTTTAACGCTAAACTACGTTCACTTGTAGATATGGTTGCATTTATCATGATGTGTTTCGAACGGTGTTTAAACGAGTAGTTGACGTTTATGCTAACACTACGTTTAACGCTAAACTACGTTTACTTGTAGATATGGTTGCATTTATCATGATGTGTTTCGAACGGTGTTTAAACGATAGTTGACGTTTATGCTAACACTACGTTTAACGCTAAACTACGTTTACTTGTAGATATGGTTGCATTTATCATGATGTGTTCGAACGGTGTTTAAACGAGTAGTTGACGTTTATGCTAACACTACGTTTACGCTAAACTACGTTCACTTGTAGATATGGTTGCATTTATCATGATGTGTTTCGAACGGTGTTTAAACGAGTAGTTGACGTTTATGCTAACACTACGTTTAACGCTAAACTACGTTCACTTGTAGATATGTTGCATTTATCATGATGTGTTTCGAACGGTGTTTAAACGAGTAGTGACGTTTATGCTAACACTAGTTTAACGCTAAACTACGTTCACTTGTAGATATGGTGCATTTATCATGATGTGTTTCGAACGGTGTTTAAACGAGTAGTTGACGTTTATGCTAAACTACGTTTAACGCTAAACTACGTTTACTTGTAGATATGGTTGCATTTATCATGATGTGTTTCGAACGGTGTTTAAACGAGTAGTTGACGTTTATGCTAACACTACGTTTAACGCTAAACTACGTTTACTTGTGATATGGTTGCATTTATCATGATGTGTTTCGACGGTGTTTTAAACGAGTATTGACGTTTATGCTAACACTACGTTTAACGCTAAACTACGTTCACTTGTAGATTGGTTGCATTTATCATGATGTGTTTCGAACGGTGTTTAAACGAGTAGTTGACGTTTATGCTAACACTACGTTTAACGCTAAACTACGTTTACTTGTAGATATGGTTGCATTTATCATGATGTGTTTCGAACGGTGTTTAAACGATAGTTGACGTTTATGCTAACACTAC
This sequence comes from Nilaparvata lugens, assembly GCF_014356525.2. Classification (NCBI taxonomy): domain Eukaryota; kingdom Metazoa; phylum Arthropoda; class Insecta; order Hemiptera; family Delphacidae; genus Nilaparvata; species Nilaparvata lugens. Next base: position 6,606 of record NW_024093945.1, on the reverse strand, counting down.
GTTTAACGCTAAACTACGTTTACTTGTAGATATGGTTGCATTTATCATGATGTGTTCGAACGGTGTTTAAACGAGTAGTTGACGTTTATGCTAACACTACGTTTACGCTAAACTACGTTCACTTGTAGATATGGTTGCATTTATCATGATGTGTTTCGAACGGTGTTTAAACGAGTAGTTGACGTTTATGCTAACACTACGTTTAACGCTAAACTACGTTCACTTGTAGATATGTTGCATTTATCATGATGTGTTTCGAACGGTGTTTAAACGAGTAGTGACGTTTATGCTAACACTAGTTTAACGCTAAACTACGTTCACTTGTAGATATGGTGCATTTATCATGATGTGTTTCGAACGGTGTTTAAACGAGTAGTTGACGTTTATGCTAAACTACGTTTAACGCTAAACTACGTTTACTTGTAGATATGGTTGCATTTATCATGATGTGTTTCGAACGGTGTTTAAACGAGTAGTTGACGTTTATGCTAACACTACGTTTAACGCTACACTACGTTCACTTGTAGATATGGTGGCATTTTATGATGTGTTTCGAACGGTGTTTCAACGAGTAGTTGACGTTTATGCTAACACTACGTTTAACGCTAAACTACGTTCACTTGTAGATATGGTTGCATTTATCATGATGTGTTTCGAACGGTGTTTAAACGAGTAGTTGACGTTTATGCTAACCCTACGTTTAACGCTAAACTACGTTCACTTGTAGATATGGTTGCATTTATCATGATGTGTTTTCGAACGGTGTTTCACGAGTAGTTGACGTTATGCTAACACTACGTTTAACGCTAAACTACGTTTACTTGTAGATATGGTTGCATTTATCATGATGTGTTTCGAACGGTGTTTAAACGAGTAGTTGACGTTTATGCTAACACTACGTTTAAACGCTAAACTACGTTACTTGTAGATATGGTTGCATTTATCATGATGTTTTCGAACGGTGTTTAAACGAGTAGTTGACGTTTATGCTAACACTACGTTTAACGCTAAACTACGTTCACTTGTAGATATGGTTGCATTTATCATGATTGTTCGAACGGTGTTTAAACGAGTAGTTGACGTTTATGCTAACACTACGTTTAACGCTAAACTACGTTTACTTGTATATGGTGCATTTATCATGATGTTTTCGAACGGTGTTTAAACGAGTAGTGAACGTTTATGCTAACACTACGTTTAACGCTAAACTATGTTTACTTGTAGATATGGTTGCATTTATCATGATGTTTTCGAACGGTGTTTAAACGAGTAGTTGACGTTTATGCTAACACTACGTTTAACGCTAAACTACGTTTACTTGTAGATATGGTTGCATTTATCATGATGTGTTTCGAACGGTGTTTAAACGAGTAGTTGACGTTTATGCTAACACTACGTTTAACGCTAAACTACGTTCACTTGTAGATATGGTTGCATTTATCATGATGTGTTTCGAACGGTGTTTAAACGAGTAGTTGACGTTTATGCTAAACTACGTTTAACGCTAAACTACGTTTACTTGTAGATATGTTGCATTTATCATGATGTGTGTTCGAACGGTGTTTAAACGAGTAGTTGACGTTTATGCTAACACTACGTTTAACGCTAAACTATGTTTACTTGTAGATATGGTTGCATTTATCATGATGTGTTCGAACGGTGTTTAAACGAGTAGTTGACGTTTATGCTAACACTACGTTTAACGCTAAACTACGTTTACTTGTAGATATGGTTGCATTTATCATGATGTGTTTCGAACGGTGTTTAAACGAGTAGTTGACGTTTCTCTGTTTTAAATCGAGATTCTGATTACGGGCCTTAGTCAGATAATGCACATTAATTTTGATGATATGTTACCAGGACTCTGTTGCAAGGGAGAATACAAGCATAGAGAAACAATAGCATACGTATAATCCCCATAGGGAATTTATGTCGCAACTTTTACTGTTATCCCAAGCCGATTACTGTCGACTATTGTCAATTTGCACTGTTTTGTTGGGGTGATAGTGTATGAACGGCACATTTGTGAGACTACCAGCGTCCACCAGCTGCATAGGAAAGGACTACGTGAACTATCGGCTTGAGATAACAGTAAAAGTTGCGACATAAACGCCCTATACCATGGGATATCTACTTATGCTATCGTTTCTCTATGATACAAGCTAATAATATATATTTTAGTAATTTCCTATTATGATAACCAGCTGAATACTAGTACTGATGTACGATGAATGCCTCTATCTATCTTGCAGTGAATGTTTCTGTTTCAAATCATTTACAATTTGATTAAGAAAGGAATTATTGACTTATACACGTACGGATAGGAAATTCACGTCTCACTACTCAACTGAATAGCTTGATATTTTGTGTATGGATTCTTGATTCACCCAGGATTTTGGACCTATTTGAATTTTTTTAAGTCTTCAGTACGTCAAGTTTTTAGGTTGTCAAGTCTTCGAATAGACCCTTGCGGAGCACGGGTTAAGTGCTAGGCAAACAGTTCTTGCAATAAACTTGCATGCAATAATTATTCAAATTTCTGTATGAAGTCTGACTGGATAGTTGTACAATAATTAATGAATCGAGCAATCAAGTCGAGTGATAGCAATCGAAGAAGTTAAATGACTTCTTTATCAACAAGGACAAGCAGCTTTGGACTGTGTTGAAAGCAACGATTGAGCTTGAGAAAGAATAAGAATAAGAATAATGATGAGAAGAAGGAGAAGAAGAAGAAAAAGAACAACAACAACAACAACAGCAGCAGCAAGAACAAGAAGAAGAAACGAAGAAAAAGAAAGAAGAGAAGAAGAAAAAGAAGAGAAGAAGAAGAAGAAGAAGAAGAGAAGAAGAAGAAAAAAAGAACACCAACCACAACAACAACAGCAGCAGGAAGAACAATAAGAAAACGAAGAAAAAAAGAAGAAAGAAAAGAAAAGAAGAAGAAGAAGAAGAAGAAGAAGAAGAAGAAGAAGAAGAAGAAGAAGAAGAAGAAGAAGAAGAAGAGAAGAAGAAGAAGAAGAAGGAGAAGAAGAAGAAGAACACAAGCATACAACTCTATCAATGCAGATTATACGTCTCGTCTGCTCGCGTCTCATGAATTGGAAGAACACTTTATTAGATGACGAAAGAAAAGAGAGTTGATAAAAAAGAGGAGGATAAGATGGATGAGAAGAAGGAAAAGAAGAATGAGAAGGATGTGATTGAGGAAGAGGAGTGAGTGAGAAAGAGGTAGAGGGAAAAGTGTAAGAATGAAACGAGAAACAATCATGTAATAGAGGCGAGATGAACAAGAAAAGTAAAGAGTATAAACTCTCTATCATCTCTAACTCTTTCTCTCTCCTGATCACTCTCTCACCCGCTGACTCTTTCTCTTTCTCTCTTCCACTTCCTCTCTTTCCCTTTCTCTCTCATTCTCTCTTTCTTTCTCAAAAGTTGGCGATGAAATTAAAGTTGACTGCAAGAAGTGGTACAGAGCTTCAAGATGAGAATTCTTCAGGAAGTTTTAAGCGACTAAATTAATATGGAAGTCGTAGAGAAGAGACAAGATAGAGGGTTGGTTTGTCCTTCCTTCTTTATTCGCTCTTTGTTCACCTCTTCACAACGCTAACCGCATTTCATTTACAGCCTTAGTCAGATAATGCACATTAATTTTGATGATATGTTACCAGGACTCTGTTGCAAGGGAGAATACAAGCATAGAGAAACAATAGCATACGTATATATCCCCAGGGAATTTATGTCGCAACTTTTACTGTTATCCCAAGCCGATTACTGTCGACTATTGTCAATGCACTGTTTTGTTGGGGTGATAGTGTATGAACGGCACATTTGTGACTACCAGCGTCACACAGCTGCATAGGAAAGGACTACGTGAACTATCGGCTTGAGATAACAGTAAAAGTTGCGACATAAACGCCCTATACCATGGATATCTACTTTGCTATCGTTTCTCTATGATACAAGCTAATAATATATATTTTAGTAATTTCCTATTATGATAACCAGCTGAATACTAGTACTGATGTACGATGAATGCTCTCTATCTATCTTGCAGTGAATGTTTCTGTTTCAAATCATTTACAATTTGATTAAGAAGGATTATTGACTTATACACGTACGGGATAGGAAATTCACGTCTCACTACTCAACTGAATAGCTTGATATTTTGTGTATGGATTCTTGATTCACCCAGGATTTTGGACCTATTTGAATTTTTTTGTCTTCAGTACGTCAAGTTTTTAGGTTGTCAAGTCTTCGAATAGACCCTTGCGGAGCACGGGTTAAGTGCTAGGCAAACAGTTCTTGCAATAAACTTGCATGCAATAATTATTCAAAATTCTGTATGAAGTCTGACTGGATAGTTGTACAATAATTAATTGAATCGAGCAATCAGAGTCGAGTGATAGCATCGAAGAAGTTAAATGACTTCTATCAACAAGGACAAGCAGCTTGGACTGCGTTGAAAGCAACGATTGAGCTTGAGAAAGAATAAGAATAAGAATAATGATGAGAAGAAGGAGAAGAAGAAAGACAAGAACAACAACCACCAACAACACAGCAGCAGGAAGAAAGACAAGAAGAAGAAACGAAGAAAAAAAGAAGAAGAAGAAGAAGAAGAAGAAGAAGAAGAAGAAGAAGAAGAAGAAGAAGAAGAAGAAGAAGAAGAGAAGAAGAAGAAGAAGAAGGAGAAGAAGAAGAAGAACACAAGCATACAACTCTATCAATGCAGATTATACGTCTCGTCTGCTCGCGTCTCATGAATTGGAAGAACACTTATTAGATGACGAAAGAAAAGAGAATTGATAAAAAAGAGGAGGAGAAGATGGATGAGAAGAAGGAAAAGAAGAATGAGAAGGATGTGATTGAGGAAGAGGAGTGAGTGAGAAAGAGGTAGAGGGAAAAGTGTAAGAATGAAACGAGAAACAATCATGTAATAGAGGCGAGATGAACAAGAAAAGTTAAAGAGTATAAACTCTCTATCATCTCTAACTCTTTCTCTCTCCTGATCACTCTCTCACCCGCTGACTCTTTCTCTTCTCTCTTCCACTTCCTCTCTTTCCCCTTTCTCTCTCATTCTCTCTTTCTTTCTCAAAAGTTGGCGATGAAATTAAAGTTGACTGCAAGAGTGGTACAGAGCTTCAAGATGAGAATTCTTCAGGAAGTTTTAAGCGACTAAATTAATGGAAGTCGTAGAGAAGAGACAAGATAGAGGGTTGGTTTGTCCTTCCTTCTTTATTCGCTCTTTGTTCACCTCTTCACAACGCTAACCGCATTTCATTTACAGCATTATTCAGCGAGTAATGGAATTTACAGTCATACGCGTAAATCAAACTTGTCGCAAACTGTTTGTAAACATTTTTGCCACAGAAAGCGTCTCCTCCTACAAAGAGAGGCCACTGAGAAAAATGTCTCCTATCTCAAATGTAATCTGTTACATGTTCTTCATTCTTGTTTCTCATCTCACTTTCTCCTCCTCCAACTTTATCTTATTTTCTCCATCATCTCAACTCCATCTTCTTTTTTCTTATCATTTTCTCTCTTAGTCTTCAATTCACTTCTCCTTAACTTGCTTCTTTCCAGTCTTATAGTTCTTCTAGATCTTCTTTTCCTTTCACAAATTTTTCCTCTTCTTCTCTTCTCCTTCTTTGTCTTCGTTCCCTCCTCTTCACCACTCTTGGACGGTTAAGTGTGAGAGAGGGCCGGCTACGCACTGACTTCGCCCTCCAGGTGAAAATAATAGAAGCAGTGATTCTATTCTATTCTCCTATTTTTCTATTCTTCTATTTATTCTCCTTCTTCTTCTCGTTATTATTCTTCTACTTGCTCATATTCTTCACCTCCTTCTTCTTCTTCAACTTCTTTCCCTTCTTCTTTTTCTTCTACTCGCTCTTATTCTTCACCTTCTTCTTCTCCTTTAACTCTTCTTCTCCCTCTTCTTCTTCTCATTATTCTTGTACTCACATCTTATTCTTCATCTTCTTCTTCTTCAACTTCTTCATCTCCTTCTTCTACTTCTCATTATTCTTCTCCTCGTTCTTAATCTTCTCCTCCTCCTTCTCCTTCTTCTCCACCTTTTCCTTTCCTTCTTCTTCTTCCCTTCCTCCTTCTTTTCTTTTCTATTGTCTTCTTTTTCTTCTGACCTCTTCTTCTCCTGTCTTCTCTTCTCCTGCCCTCTTCTTCATCTTCTTCTTCTTTTTCTTCTTCTTCTTATACTTATCTTCTTCTCCTTTTCCTTTTTCCTGTTCTTCATTTTCTCTTTCTTCTTCTTTCTTATCTTCTTCTTCTTCTCCTTTGTTTCTTTCCTTGTTTCTTCTCACTCTCTCAATCAACTCGAAAATTGTCAACTTGTGTTCAAATTATTCTATGTGCCGGTTGCAGAAAGCCGGTTGAACTAACTTAACTTCCTATACTGGTCGCAAACTGTTGTAAAACATTTTTGCCACAGAGAGAGGCCACTGAGAAAAATGTCTCTCATCTCAAATGTAATCTGTTCACATGTTCTTCATTTCTTCTTTCTCATCTTACTTTCAACTCCTCCTTCAACTTCCTCTTATTTTCTTCATCATCACAGCTCTATCGTCTTTTTTCTTATCAGTTTCTTTCATT
>NW_024093944.1:0-11657 GCF_014356525.2 Nilaparvata lugens | reverse complement strand
CCTTATCAAACACAGTCACGTAAGAACAATATGGACCTTATTGTGAATCAGATATTATAATTCATGGCTATGATAATTCATTAAGGTGCGCTACATCATACAAATATCAGTTTTATCTCAGGTATGCAGCATATTAAGTTATTCTTGACAGGGGAACATTCAAGAGTGAGAATGTTCATTGTGAAGGTGTGTACAGGCTTATGCGCCACGAACATGCGTATTTCTCTTTTCATCAGCTAATATTATGCCTATTATATCTGTATTTTACTTTTTCTGTACAAATGCAGAAGATATAGAGCTGATGAAAAGCGAAATACGCGTGATTGTGGCGCGTAAGTCTGTACGCACCTATAGAAAGAGGGGTGTAGATTTCTGAAACCTGGTTAAAGTTATACACTATTAATTTATAAACTTTATAAAAAACCAAGATTTGAAACCTAACTTCTAGGTGGTCACATATTGCGACGACACGCGACGTGACATGATGTAACCCCAGTCTGCTATATGAGTTAACATCATATTATAAGTAATTTTCATTATTTTATAATGAAGCTTTGTCTCATATTTGATTTATAATGAACTTTGTCTCATTGTGGAAATTACAATATTATGATCATAAAAATAATATTATCTCATCTAGCAGACTCGTGTCCCGCCGCGTCGCGTATCAATATGGGACTAGCCCTATTGGCAATTGCAATCAAATATGTTTGGAGAATCCATCAATTTTTCCACAAATACAATTTATTACACTATGCTCACATTATGGCATCATGATATATTTGGAAGTATTGGAAAAATAAGTATTGCTTGTTAAGAAGAGAGTATGACACACAAAAAGAGTCGGCTCGCTTCACTCGCCTCCTTTACATTCCACATTCTCCCTTCAAATATTTAATAGATTATAGAGACTTTCAAGTTCGACGCATTACTGCTTAACTAATTACATCCAAGTAGCTTAGAGTTGCAAATATCTTTGTCTATTCTAATTAAGATTATTAAAATATTAATTCCCATGTAGAGACATAGTACGTATACGAAAACGTATGTAACATATACATTATATGATACTTTAAAAGGATTTTTGTATTTCAGTCTAGTACTTTGAAATTTGACATAGAAATGATAAGTAGAGAAGTAGTTTCAAAACATTAATTCCATCCAACTTCTTTGAGTTCCAATGTACTTGAAAAATCTAGAAAAATGCAATGAAATACTGGGGAAAAACCCTTCAATACAGCACTTAAGCTGAACCCGTGTATCGATTTTAAACTTTTTCAAGTTCAGTAGTTACTGAAAAACTAGGAAAGCTCATTCCAAATGCTTAGGAAATAGGCGTATCATCAGGCAGCAGCTAAGGAAACACAGAAGAAGGCTGGAAAACCGCTGAAACCCTTATTTTCGGGCGTAGGCCTATCTCTAATGAAATTTCGAATCCTTTCAAAGACAAAGTTGATCTGCCCTAACTGTACTTCTATATTAATTTTAAACATCTGTATCCTCGAAAACGCTGATAAAACGCAAAATCTGCTCAACATTTTTGAAAGATTCAAAACATCTTTATTTTTTGAAATTTAATGAAAATATGAATTCGGGAGGTGGGTCCAGACCAAGACCCCCTCGCAACGTCCTTGCGAAGGGGGAGAATGGAGTGTGACAAAGTTGTAGAAGAATTTGAGGATGCTTATCACATTTTAATGACTATCTTTATTTTAACGATATTTATAATAAATTGATTACTTTCAACTCGGTTTTCATTATCTCGGATAAGGTTACGCAAACTTATATTCATTCAACTTTTTAAAGACTGTCGATTCTCTGATCACTTTATTATTTTAGAGAATCCTAATGCAAAACAACAATAATTGTTTCTGATAATCAGACAATCGAATTTGATCTCGGAAAACACCTGTTACTATATCGGCGTATCTTTGGCGAACAAAATTCTTCAACCTCAGCTGAACCTGTGTACTGAATTTTTTTTATATATTTCCATCAATTATTGAAAAAGGTGAGGAAACGCAGAAAACTGTTACTACATTCTATAATAAACATTCTCCAATAGCCTTATGACAGTTCCTCATATAATATTTTATTCTAATTCAAATTACTAGAATATTATTGAATTATAAGGAATACGAATTGATTTGAACAAGAAGTATTCATCCAGTTAGGTGTATACTCAATGACAAAAATATACAAGAGTATACAAAATGAATGATAATTACTCAAGAACTGTATCATAAGATTAATCTTTCATGTATTATCAGATACCTGATTGTGTTAATAGGTATGAAGAAACTCGTCAAAAATATGAAATATGATCACAAGCTCAGAAAAGCTAAAATATAATTTAATAATCTTTTTTTAACATAAATGAAATGAGAACTCAAAAATTAGTTAATGTCCAGGTCGAAAAGTTGGTTATTATTCAATTTTGATTATAAACTAACAACAAATTGGAGAAGTTCTTATGACTTTGTTAGTTTTTAAAGATTGATTTGAAACTTCATGGGTGTGTTAATAGTATGAAGGGAATCGCTCTTGATTTTTTGTATAATTTTCCTACGTCCCATCCTCACTCCTAAACCGAAAACATATTATGGTATATCACCATCATATTATGGACCATCAGAACGGTATATGAGAGAGGATTCAAAAGTCACGCTTCTGAGTAGACCAATAGTGTTGTTCCGCGGGCGATTTAATCCAATCCTGTTCCTTGCCGCGAAGCAAAGAGGAAGCTCAGAATAGCGCGACTTTTGAATTTTCTTGCATGTAGCATCAGAACTACCATGTTTTTTTGGTTTGGGACGGAGAAGGGAACGTAGGGAAATTCTACAAAAAATCATGAACGTTTCCCTTCATACACCATGGAGATTCAAATCAATCTATTCAAAACTAACATAGTTATAAGAATTTCACCAATTTTATGTTAGATCATAATCAGAATTGAATAATATCCAACCTTCTGACCTGGACATTAAACTGATTTCAAGTTTTCATTTTATTTTTCTTAAAAAATGATTATTCAATGATATTTTAGCTTTTCAGTAAAAGCTTGAGAAGACTCTAATAAATTCAATTTCTGCCGCACAAACCTCTAGGGACTTTTTGCAAGCTCTGAATAATTTAAATTAAGGAATAATATTGTAAATAACGCCATAACTCCTCAAGACTGGGTCAACTATTTCCAACACCTCTTGAATCCCGAAATGTTAGCTTTACCTCATTTCTACGCTGAACCTTACATAGTGACAACAGATTAGATAGAGATTTTAGTAGGGAAGAGCTGAGTAGAGTTTTAAAATTAGTAAAAATAATAAAGCGGCTGGTGAAGATCAGATCCCATTCGAGTATTATAAAATGCACCTGATAACTTTCTAAACAAATTGCTGAATGTCTACAATTCTATATTTACATCAGGTAGAGTCCCACATAGCTTTAAGTCGTCAATAATTTTTCCCCTTTTCAAGAAGGTTGAGTGCGATGTAGTAGCTAATTTCAGAGGCATTAGTTTTTTATCAACATTTTTCAAAATATTTGCAGGGTTAATTCTTAATAGACTCAACTGCTGGGTGGAGGAATATAAATCTGAACGAGTTTCAGGCTGGCTTTCGTAAGGGGTACTCGACCATGATAATATATTCGCCCTAACATCCATCATTAGTCTGCGGCTGGCTGAAAAAAGGGTAAACTATATTGCTTTTTTGTGGATTACTCTGCCGCGTTCGACTCAATGATAGGAATGCACTATTTTATAAGCTTAGTCTCTTAGGTCTCTCCTCAACAAGGACATTGAATATTTTGAGGGCATGAATGAAGGCACAGCTTCTAGTGTATGGTGTACTGCCAATGGGGGTCTCTCCCAACGTTTTGAAACGAAGTCAGGCTTGAGGCAAGGTTGTTGTTGAGCCCGTTGCTTTTTTCCCTATTTATGAATGACTTACATGATGGATTAGGGGAGGATTAATAATAGGTGGTAAGAGGATTAGGGTTTTATTGTATGCCGATGACATAGCTTTGATTTTGGACTCGCCAGTGGGACTCCAGTACATGATAAACATTTAGAGCGTTACTGTGGAAGGTGGAATTTAAGAGTTAATTTAGATAAGTCAAAAGTAATGGTTTTAGGAACGGGGGAAAATGGCTAGGAGCGAGAAATGGACATATAAAAATGAGCAGATAGAGTGTGTCAACAGGTATAATCTGGGGGTAGTTCTAACTCCAACCTTGAATTTTTAAGCTCAAGTGAGTGATAAATTAGACAAGGCAAAATTAGCATTGAATGTGGCATGAAAGGTATTTAAATAGTAGTAGTGTAGATTTTTCAGCCAAATGTAAGTTGTTCAAAGCTTGTGCAAGGGCGATCTTGTGTTACGGAGCACAGGTGTGGGGTTTTAGACAATATGATAGTGTAGAAAAGTTGCAGCGCCTTTTCATCAAGAAGATTTTGCACTTCCAATAAATACACCGAATTATATGTTGTTTATTGAAACTCAACTAACACCTCTATTCGAATATTGCCTTAGACTCCATTACAATTATATTCTAAGAGTTATGAAAATGAAGATGAAAGGCTCCCTAAATTCCTGGCTCAACAAGTTATTCAAAAGAAATGTTTCTGTTTCAAAGAGTGGAAGAAATTAAGTAATTAAATTGGTATAAATTATGAGTACGAAGTTAATTGGGATGACTCATTTAAAAGAATAATCACAGGTTTGAACAAGATGCATAGGGAATTTTTTTGCGGGATGCTCAAGATGGGCGTTTCCACACATGGTACAAAACTCTCAATTTGGAACTGGGTGACAAAATTATAATTATGAAATGTGGGTCATGAGGTGGATACTTAAGCAAGGGGTGAACTGATCCATTTAAACTACAAGCCATGGGTTGCTGATGGGAATTATGTTTGCTCCATGTGTAATCTGAAAGAAATTGAGGATATTTATCATTTCATAGCTCGATGTCCTTGTTAAGAGAATGGAGAAGAAAATGGTTTGGAATTGGGGAGCTATCAAGGGATGATTTCGTTTCTTTTGTGAATGGAAGAGATTGGGTAGGGTTGGCCTCCTAAAAACTGTAGAGATGCCTGGCGTTATAGGCGATTACTTACACAGGAGTTTACTGGTAACTTAGTATAATAAATTGAAACTTATTTATTGAATCTGAGTGGGTAGAAGTATCGTGTTATAATATAATACAATATAGGTTATTCGAATATTCTCAGGAGGACATCATAGGAAGAGACGAAATGAAAGGGAATATTAATTCTATGTTATGATTTCCCAACTGCTGACAGTTATTATCATAATATAAAAAGTATAGCTTTCTTTTTATAAAATTAATGGATTTTGTTTAGAATGTAGGTTACTATTAAACTAATTTATGGAATATTCACTTTATTGAATTCAACATTACTGATTTATTTTGTTTCTAAGGTTTTTTTTTCTGTTTTTGTTTCACTATTTAAAAGAACATTCTGCATAGCTTTGATTTATGTAATAATAGTATTATTGGGTTTTACCGACTTTCCGGCGGCTGACGATTGTTTATCAAGCCGTATAAATGTTGTGTTTTCTCATTCATTGTATGTTGCAAATTTGAAGATTAAAGCATTATTTCTATTCTATTCTATTCTAACTTGAGTGCTGAAAGAAAAAGATCTGGGAGGATGAGAAAATGAGAACAATAATAATAAAAATTAGTTTTATGAAACGGTGGCTGTTGAGAGGGGAGGGTACATCACAAGATGTTTGTACTCATTTCAACTGGTTTATTTCAGTAAAAATCAGCTGGAAGTTTCAAGTGAGAATGCTATAGTGAGGTCCACGTTATAATGGCAGTGTAGGAAGAGACGAAATGAAAGGGAATATTAATTCTATGTTATGATTTCCCAACTGCTGACAGTTATTATAATAATAAAAGTATAGCTTTCTTTTTATAAAATTAATGGATTTTGTTTAGAATGTAGGTTACTATTAAAACTAATTTATGGAATATTCACTTTATTGAATTCAACATTACTGATTTATTTTGTTTCTAAGGTTGTTTTTTCTGTTTTTGTTTCACACTATTTAAAAGAACATTCTGCATAGCTTTGATTTATGTAATAATAGTATTATTGGGTTTTACCGACTTTCCGGCGGCTGACGATTGTTTAATCAAGCCGTATAAATGTGTGTTTTCTCATTCATTGTATGTTGCAAATTTGAAGATTAAAGCATTATTTCTATCTATTCTATTCTAGTCTATCTGAGAAGAGCTGGGAGCTGGGAGGAATGAGAAAATGAAACAATAATAATAAAAATTAGTTTTATGAAACGGTGGCTGTTGAGAGGGGAGGGTACATCACAAGATGTTTGTACTCATTTCAACTGGTTTTATTTCAGTAAAAATCAGCTGGAAGTTTCAAGTGAGAATGCTATAGTGAGGTCCACGTTATAATGGCAGTGTAGGAAGATAGAGAAAAGGGTTGCCAGATCTCAGCCTTGCCACCCAAACAGCTGATACAAGTTTATCTGATGAATTTAACTGTTCATTATTGTTGAAAATAGTTAATCATATTTTATTTGTAAAGAGAAAATATTTATTAAGGATGTTATAATTTTCATGATTGAGATATTTTGTAAATTAGTTGCATTTCTACCCTGTTGATAACCGATGTGGCAACATCGCAATGCGTGAAAGAGACAGCGCCATCTTTTTGTTGAACGATAGACAAGGATAGCAACACCATTGCAAATCACACACTGCCATTAAAACGTGGACCTCACTATAGTGCGTGAATGCTGATTGCATTTGTGAGAATGCGCGCGCAACAGTCTAGAATGAGAGAGATTGATGAGAAGAGAGTCGACTGTGCGTGTGACGTATGACACTGTGACTTCAAGCGATGGTCCATCTCCGCATAGACTATCTCTCTCTTTACTTACTGCACTGTGCTCTCTCATACTTCGCCTATGGTACATCTGTACATAGCGCAAACTGGTTTTCTTTCAGTAAAAATCAGCTGGAAGTTTCAAGTGGGAATGCGAGTGCGTGAATGCTGATTGCATTTGTGAGAATGCGCGCGCAACAGTCTAGAATGAGAGAGATTGATGAGAAGGGAGTCGACTGTGCGTGTGACGTATGACACTGTGACGTCAAGCGATGGTCCATCTCCGCAGACTATCTCTCTCTTCACTAGCTGCACTGTGCTAACTCATGCTTTCGCCTATGGTACATCTGTACATAGCAGGCGATCTGCGCATACTACAATTGCACCAGTGGACAGAATCGAGTTGGAAATTAAAAACATTCCACTTGTGACTTGGCAACAGGGCAGATTGGCAACAGTTGCAACGTGCACGTCTTGCAAGCATCCAAGCATGCGATGATTGTACGCGAAAGACCACTAACGCGCCTGAGTGATATGTGTTAGTGCTAAGGTGGTGGAGTGTGTCAACTGCCTGCGCCTGTATCATAATATTATGTGATCAAAATCTGGAACACAAGCGCGCTCTATCGAGAATCTTGAGAACTAGCCGTCATAATTCTGTTTATGCTTCTTCCGTGGCAATACTTTCCTTACCTATGGTAATAGGGCAAGGAAAGTAAAAATACTAGTCTCTGAAAATTTCAACCAAAACGTTTAGAAAAGTTGGCTTGTGGTGTACAGAAATATTTTTTTGAATCGGATGGGGAATTCAAATCCATTTCTCTCTCCATCAAGTTGAAAAGAATGCCGCCGCTTTTTTCAAACAAAGCTGGCACTTTTTGAGCTGGATTCAATCCGATAACGGCCTTCATAAACTATTTATTAATTCCGAGCACACTGAAACTCTCGAATATGAAACAGACATTCCAGTATGCCTGGAAATATTGTTAATAAGTCTGAAAGGTTGGCCTTTTCTAGATTTTCTAGAATCTCCATGCACGGAGGATAAAGTGGGACTATTGGCTTGGAACTCGGCTTTGTGTTGCTTTTCAACTATTAAATTGGAAAAAGTCTGAGTATTCACTGAATGCAGCTTTCTACGCTGTGGAATAGGATTGGTGTATAGCGAGTTTTCTGACTGACACAGTTGGACTCAATTCTATATTTGAATATGATCCCTTGAGAGGCCTACAAGTTAACGAGAATATATGAGACGGTGAGGACACGATTCAAAGTTTTAAACGTCGTGATGAACTGCAGTATTTCATTTCATTTATTTATTGTCACATTACTCGATTTTTTGAGTAACACTCATTTGACTGGTGACATGTCATACTAGAACAAAATTATATTTAAAAGACTTAGCTCTAACTTCTTGAAAGTGAAATAAATAAATTACTCTATGATGTATCTCATCAATTCACATGGAAATGAAAGTCACAAAAAGTTCAGTTACACTCTACAGACCCTTTCACAAATTAAAATTCGGCAGCAGAGCATAGGGCTTTCTCTACTAGCATTTTTCTGACTGTTTAGTTTGAATTTGTTTATTGAATCTAGATTCTGACGGCTGCAGGTAATTTATTAAAATACGTATTCCAGAGTAGAATGGAGTTTTTTCTAGAGCTGTGTGCCTATGTACTGGAAAAGCAATGAGACTACTATTACGTGTATTATACCGTGATTATCTGTGCTAATTGAAATTTATCTAAATTCTGTTTAACTAAAACCAACATTGATAGATAAAATAGATGGTAGCGTTAGAATGTTTAGGGTTTTGAAGAATGCTTTGCAAGAATCTCTTGATCCTCAATCCACAAATGTTGTCCTACTATTTTATATTAAGCCTATGGACCAATAATTATTGAAATATTATATTTTCAGGTAGTCTTGATTGACCGAGCGAAGTGAGATCTAAGATTCAAGTCGACGGTTTTGCATTTCTTTTCATGTTTATACGTTTAAATGTTTATATGTTGCGCATTTACAGCGAAACGCAGCAATAGATTTTTATGAAATTTGACAGGTATGTTCCTTTTTGAATTTGGCGTCGACGTATACATAAGGTTTTTAAAATGTTATGGATAATACAAAAGGAAAAGGAGTTTCCATCGAACACCAATATTACCGTGAAAATCAGACTATAGAATTATCCATCATAAATCAGCTGTCTAGTAGACTATAATGATAGTAGTTCTGTGAACAGTAGACCTCGCGCTCAGTAAGTTACATTGGCCTGTTGCTATGTCTTCTCAACAAATCAGATTATGTTGTTCAAACTAATCAAATTGTCTAGCTAGATAAAATTTATCGCTGATTGATTATGATTACACAGCTTGAAATAATTCTGTCTCTCTCCCTCACAGGCATACGCATCTTCTGTTATCGAGAGACGACGAAATTATCATCTGTTTTCCAAGGATGATGACTATTTTCAGCGAGTTTTCCCAGGGATGGGACCTAGTGCAATCGAATGTACATATCATAATTTACTATGTTCCAAATTTCGTGAAAATCGTTAGAGCCGTTTTCGAGATCCGTTGAACATGAATAACCAGATATAAAAATATATACAGAAATTGCTCGCTTAATATAATAGGATTATTATCTTCATCTCCACCTTTTCATCATCTTGGTATCATTGGCCTATCATCTTTTTGTATCATTTTCGTATCATCTTACTATAGTGAGGTAACGTTTTAATGGCAGTATTTCATCAATATTGTTGTTGCTAACCTTGTTTATCTTCGTCGTATCATCTTTTTATCATTTTCGTATCATTTTTCATCATTTTCCAATAGTGAGGTCCACGTTATAATGGCAGTAGTTTTGATTAACATTGGTTTTGCTATCCTTGTCTATCATTCGACTAGGGATTTCAATCTCGGGACTGATTCCCAATCCCGGTATTTCGGGATTA
Organism: Nilaparvata lugens; assembly: GCF_014356525.2. Lineage (NCBI taxonomy): Eukaryota > Metazoa > Arthropoda > Insecta > Hemiptera > Delphacidae > Nilaparvata > Nilaparvata lugens. The sequence goes on along the minus strand of NW_024093944.1, from coordinate 1,815 downwards.
TCCAATATCAATCCCGGGATCTCGGGACTCAAAAACTCAGAACTGGCAGAAATCAGTTTAATGCATTTTTAACCAATGTTCCTCCTCAATTAACATGTTCAGTAACAGTGTGTGTAGATGAAAAGGGCCGATTAAGTGGGAGAGGCTATCATTAAAATGAAAAAAAAAACTTGGGAAGATATTAAAATTGAACATTTTATTTCTATAAATGTTTTCAAGATTAGGAGTAGCTGTTTTATTTCATGGTCCTACCTTAAATTTGCTGTATTCTAGAGATGAGGAAAGCAAGATAACTCATCAGAGTCTTTTTTTATGTAGAACAAGAGCATTTCTATTCTACATCAGGACCGGATAGAGCTCACACTTCAATTACGTAAATACTGTAAAGTGAATTAATATCTATGGAATCAATAATAAAATAGAATACGTTTGTAAGACCATAACGCCATACCGACCAAACAACGCGAAAGCTGAACCACTACACAACTAAATGAAATTTCGTAGAGCCAACTATAATTTACTTCAACTAGATATTCTACTTATAAGAGGAGAAGAGAAGAGGAGAGGAATAATTGGACAGAGAGTGAATCGTAAGTGCTTTCTATTTCTGATTTCTAAAGTCTTTCAAAGTTCGGAATGCATTTCAAGGAAATACCATCAGCACTATTGCAGATATTGCGCCGTCTAGACTTGTAATTGTGATGCTGTGTAAACAGAAACAAGTTTAGAGACATAACAACCATTCTGCCAATATGCAAACTGATAATGGGATCTTGAATTCTATAACCAGTGAAGAGTACAGTATACAATCAATATGATGTATATGCAACTGTAGGCTGTGCCTGTAGAATAAATTAGTCAAACACTTACAACAATAAAGTAGTTAAAAAACTCATATCCATCACCGTAAATGATTCAATATTGAATTGTTTTTGGGAAAATATAATTCACATTCCAGGTTTACAATCCCGAAAATCCCGGGAATAGACGCTGAAGAATCCGGGATTGTCAGGTATTAAAAATGGACCGGGATCCCGGGATTGACATCCCTACATTCGACAAAGCAGATAGCGCTATCCTTTCCCACCCCCACAACGTTGCCAGATACACCGGTATCAGTCATTCACTATAGAAGGCAGTGGCAAGGCAGAGAATTTACAACGCTGTTCTCCCATCGTTCTCCTCTGCCATTATAACGTAGACGTCGTAGACTGTAGTGAAAATGATCGGTCGCAAGCCATTCGCCGGCGAGAAAGCACAACCATCTAATTGCTTTTCCAGCTTTTGTTACACAGAGGCAACAGCGTCACGACCGACAAATCTCTTCGTCGTTTATCTTCAAATTAGTTTCCGTTTCAAAGACATAGTGCTACCAATCCCCTTCCCTTAACCCCCTGCAACCCCCTTTGGATTGTTCAAAACTCTGCCTCATATAATATGAGAAAACACGTTGGAATCTTTGGCGCGGTGTCTCTGATGTTGAGTCTATACTTGCTGTTGATATTGCGAACAATTCGTTTGATATTTGAAATGATTCAGTGATCATGATCAAAGATTCGTCTAAAGGCTGCTGTTGCATTGCATGTTTTGTATAAATACCTTTTTTATATTTTTGGTTATTAGTGATTGTATTATTCTCATTATAAATCTTATTGATGTACTGACATAGCCTAGTGGATTCTGTGACTGGAATGAAATAATTGAATCATCTTCTTTCTCTTCAAGGATTGTAAAACAGAGGAAGATGAATTTCGTATCTTCTCGAATTGTTTTAAAGTATATTGAATATTCAACTAAATTAATATGTGATATGTC
>NW_024093943.1:0-9101 GCF_014356525.2 Nilaparvata lugens | reverse complement strand
ACCCATTATTTCATAAAAATAAGAGCCATTTTCAAGTATGATCCAATAAATTCAGTAGTTCTAGGGAAAAAGTGATCATGAACTATCATTAATATAAGGGCTATAGCTGTATTTCCTTCAAAATGTAGCATTAAAGTCACTATAAATTTAATGTTAATGTGAAATTAATATTAATACAATTTTAATGTTCTCGACAGTTTTTACTTTCCTTGCCCTATTACCATAGGTAAGGAAAGTATTGCTTTCCGAAAAAATTAGGTACCCCAATTTCTAAATTTCTATACGTTTCAAGGTCCCCTGAGTCCAAAAAACTGGTTTTTGGGTATTGGTCTGTATGTGTGTGTGTGTGTGTTGTGTGTGTGTGTGTGTGTGTGTGTGTGTGTGTGTGTGTGTGTGTGTGTGTGTGTGTGTGTGGTGTGTTGTGTGTGGTGTGTGTGTGGTGTGTGTGTGTGTGTGTGTGTGTGTGTGTGTGTATGAGTGTATGTGCGTCTGTGTACACGATATCTCATCTCCCAATCAACGGAATGACTTGAAATTGGAACTTGAGATCCTTTCACTATAAGTATCCGACACGAACAATTTCGATCAAATGCAATTCAAGATGGCGGCTAAAATGACGAACATGTTGTCAAAAACAGGGTTTTTCGTGATTTTCTCGGAACGGCTCCAACGATTTTGATCAAATTCATACATAAAATAGTCATTGTTAGGCTCTATCAACTGCCACAAGTCTCATATCTGTGAAAATTTCAAGTTTGATTTTAGATTCTCAATTATCAGGCTTCAGATACAATTTAAACAAAAAATTTTGAGTGGAAAAGATTGAGCATGAGAATATCTACAATTAATGTTCAGTAACATTTTCACCTAAAATCAAAAATAAGCTCAAAATTCGAGGAAAATGGTATTATCCAATTGCAAATTGTTGGCAACTGTTGATTCTATTAAATGATTCACTATGAAGAGATAGCAGCTCTCGTGTATATCTAGCGTTATTGTCCTGTCACCAGCTGGCTCAGATCTTAGAAAAGTAGACTTGAGATGCGCGGGAACACTAGCGTCAGTTGATAAATTTTCATAACGGCAAGGAAAGTTGTGTGAGTGCACTACACCAGATTTTTGTTATCTTATCATAATGGAGGTCTCTCCATATGTTAATACATTAAGTTGGATTATAAAATAATAGTACTCTTTAAAATAAGAAAAATAAAATACAAATTGTAATGTAACTACTAGTTTCGGTGATCACACCATCCTCAGGTTATAAAAATAAATGTTTACTAAATTTTTATTTTTAATAACATCATCAAGTAAACTTTATATTAATTTTAAAGGGTCCTATAATTTATTTTATTTATAAATACAAGAAAGTAGCCCCGAATTCAGACATTTTAAAAAATGAGATGGATTAATACTTTGAAGTTATATGTTTATTTTTTCGGGGAATAATAATACAGAACTCATTAAAACCCACAAATACAAGCCGTGTAATTGTAAGTACACCCAAGTACTCACTATTTCTTGGACTCACACTTACGGAGAAGCTGTCAAATTAACCGATATATTATCAGTTAAAAAATCAGCTGATAGTTGCAGTGATAGTAGTTTTAATTTTTCTGTTCAAATTTTCAAGTTTATTTCAATATTATTGAAACTTTCGGATTGTTTAGTGTTATTTCCGGCTCTTATCAACCCTTCGAAATTCAAAATTCATCAGTCATATCTCGAATACGTATTCTCTGAGTGTTAATCTTTGGTGAAAACAGAAATTTAAACTTAACCTCACTTTGGACTATTTATGTGCAAAATCAAGGAATTGAGGAAGTTTTGGGCAATTGCCTGTTTCTCTTTCCAAATATCGTGTTTGTGACTGTTCTAATAAATGAATAAATAAATATTCAATCTGTGAAAACTGGTTATTAAATTAACGTGTCGTACATCAAATTGATAAAATAGAATATCCAATTTGCAAATATCCGTGATTGAATTATCCTGTACTACATCAATATTGGTACAATTGGATATTGAATTTGTAAATACTAGTGATTCATATATTTAATCATTCAGAATTACACAACTTATAGAAAAGTACCACAGGCTTATAAGCCCAAAACGGTTCCAATTCTAATTTATACAACAGTCCATATTATGTAGCTGGGTTATGTGTCACTTAACATTCTTCAATTACATTGATTGAATAATCGTGTCCTACATGAATAGGTAAAATTGGATCTGTGAATATTCGTGATTGAAGATTATCCTGGTCTTCATCAATTGGTACAATTTTGGATATCGAATCTATAAATACTAGTGATTGAATTATCGTGTCCTATGAATTGGTACAATTTTATTGAAAACCCAATTTGTAAACACTAGTGATTGAATTATCGTGTCCTACATAAATAGGTACATTTGGATATTTAATCTGTGAATTTTTTGTTTAGTTTGAATGACCAGATTCATTTCAACCAATACAACACTACGAATTTAGTTTTATCATAACATTGTAAGCATACATTAGTCAATAGTTTTTCTATTTACATATTTGTTTCATTTTCTTTCACTTGTTTTCTTGGTTCTCATTTCGTACTGAAAGTGAATTTTGTTATCATGGCGAGTCTGTTGCTTAAGCCGCCATTTTGTGACACCGTTGAGTGGGAGGAGACTGTCTAGCTAGGCCAATGGCAGGCGTTCATGCCTTGACCAATAGCAGTACTCGCCTACTAGTATAAATTCTGCTGCTCTTGTATTTAGTCAATAGTCAGTCATTAGTCAATAGTTTTTTTCATTTACATATTTGTTTTATTTTCTTTCACTTGTTTTCTTGGTTCTCATTCCGTACTGAAAGTGAATTTTGTTATCATGGCGAGTCTGTTGCTTAAGCCGCCATTTTGTTACACCGTTGAGTGGGAGGAGACTGTCTAGCTAGGCCAATGGCAGGCGTTCATGCCCTTGACCAATAGCAGTACTCGCCGACTAGTATAAATTCTGCTGCTCTTGTATTAAGTTTTAGTTTATCAGAAATTGACAGTGGTGTAATAACCGAAACCGGTCTTTCTAAGAATCATTGAAACTGTGTTTTTTAGACAATTTCTTAGTTTTTTTCCATTTAACAATTTGTAGATACTCGTTATTAAATTACCGTGTCCCTGATTGACACAATCGTAACATCTAATAGCTTTGAGGACCGGGAAAGATTTAATCTCAAATAGGTCGCGAACCAAAAATAAGGAAATCCACTTTCATCCATCACCTGTAATCGATTTGTTTCAGCAGACGCAATCAGCCTTCATTCCATTAAGCCGGCTTCCTCCCACAGACAGGTGTAGTGGTATTTTCATTCAGTAAAAGGTGCGCGCGAGATTGATAACGGCCCGGAAACGAACGCAATTATTAGTAGTACTTTGAAGCGAGTCATCTGGAGGCGAGGCCGGAAACGGCGTTTAGGGTCAATGAGATTGGTCAATCGGATTAAGTCGAACAGGAAAAGGTTGGAGAAGAGGATTTTATCTGGGTATCGATGGGAATCGAGCGGCGAGTTTTTAAGGAAAAGTGTTAGCTGTCGGATCTGGATCGGCAAGACATGGTGCTGGCTTAACTGCACAGAGTTATCACGGCCTGGGCTGGCCAGTTTAGCTGGTCAGGAGGGAACAGGTCTCATTAGGCCGGTCAGGTGGATGAGGTGGGGAGCAGGAGGTGGTATTGAAGGAGGTGGAGGAGGAGACGAGTAGGTACTATCTTGAGGGGTGAGAGATTGCGGAGGAGAAGGTGGAGGAGCAGGTAGATGAGGTGGTGGAGGAGGAGGTAGAAGAGGGGGCGATGAGTAGATACTATCTTGAGGTGTAAGAGAAGGTGGAAGAGGAGGTAGAGGAGGAAGTAGAGGAGTTGGAGGAGATGGTAGAGGAGGAAGTAGAGGAGATGGAGGAGGAGGTACCAACGCAAGATGTTAAGAGGAAGTAGAAGAGAAGGTATTGAAGGAGTCGGTGAGGAAAGCAGAGGAGAAGGTGGAGGAGGAGGTAGAGGAGGAGCTGGAGGAGGAGGTATAGGAGGAAGTAGAGATGGAAAAAAAGGATAAGGCAGAGAATAAGGTAGACGAGAAGGCGAGTAGGTAATAGTTCGGGAATCTGCAACTTGCGCCCAGCGGTCAGAATGTGTTTGGGCACTCGCAGATTGAACGTAACAAAGTGAACGTCCGTGACGTCATCACCAGTGATGCCATCCGTTCTCACTGGCATCCGACATTACGTTCCCCGACTGAAGGAGCGAAATTCAAATTCACTAGTATCCTAAGGATGATTCAAGCAAAACACTACAAAAACGTTGTATTATGACAACGTATTAGCCTACTTGATGAGATAAAGATCTGTAACCTGTAATTTTATTCTAATTGATAACAAAAGATTGGGGTAGAACCAGAGAGATAGATGAATCCACAGTTCAATGTACTGTTATTTCATATCAGTCATACCTTGTATAAATTTATAATAAATTATTTCAGTGCCATGCAAGAGCTCATACAACAATACAGTTATACCATAGAGAAACAATAGCATAAGTAGATATCCCATGGTATAGGGCGTTTATGTCGTAACTTTTACTGTTATCTCAAGCCGATAGTCCACGTAGTTCTTTCACGTGAAGCTGGTAGTCTCTCATATAGTGCCGTTCATACACTCTTACTCGGTCATAAAGGTAAAAATCTACAATAATCAACAGTATCGGCTTGAGATAACAGTAAAAGTTGCGACATAAACGCCCTATACCATGGGATATCTACTTATGCTTTTGTTTCTCTATGGTTATACAATACAGCAGATGGTTATCGGAAAGCATAATTATATACCGTTACTTCCTCGACAGAGAGAGAGTGAGTGAGAGCGGGACAAATAATGGGACTGGCAGTGATGACGTCACTACGTGAACAGTGTACTTGTGTAAGGGAGCCATGTATCAATCCCATTTGACCGCTGGGCGCAAATTGTGTATGTCCGTGAGAGAGGTGTAAGAGAAGGTGGAGGAATTGGTAGGGGATGAAGTGTTGGAGGAGGTAGAGGAGGAAATGAAGGAGGGAGGTGGTGGTGGTGGTAGAGGAGGTGGTAGAAAAGAAGTTAAATAGAGAAGGTATAACTGGCGGTAGAGGAGGATGAAAAGAAGGAGGTAGAAGAGGAGGTTTACAGTGGTGAAGTGGGGAGGTAGAGGAGGGGGTGGAGTAGGAGATAGAGGAGAAAGTAGTGAAGGGAGGATCTAGAGGAGGAGATAGATGAGGAGGCAAGTAGGTACTAAGGCTAATCGCACACTCCATGCGATCAGATCTTATCTCCCGCCGTTTCTTCCACCTACCAACTTCCTAGCTCTTAGCTGCCCCCTGACACCTTCACACCGATTCCACCCCTTCCTTATTAATTCAAATGATGTTGCAGCTCCGTGTTGATTGGCTTGTGCGAGTTCTTCCGTTTTTAGCGGCCGCCGGAAACACGAAACCGCGGCCAGCCGTGAGGAAGAGGGAGAGTGAGGATATCTCGCTCGATATACCACACGAATACCGGTCCAAACCCCAACTCTAAACCATATATTCCTCCTTAACTGACCATATATTTCGAATATCTGCCTAGATTCCAAACAACCTCACGTCACAATTTAGTGAGTGAAGTTACTTGATCGACCGTGTTTTATGACGAGCTCATACATTTAAAATATCTGGAAAAATAAAGAATGTTGAATCTTGATGAAGCAGATAATTCTGTCAAACAACTTTAAAAAATCTGGTGTGACGCACTCACACAACTTTCCTTGCCGTTATGAAAATTGATCACTGACGCTAGTGTTCCCGCGCATCTCAAGTCTACTATTCAAATATTTGAGCCAGCTGGTGACAGGGTAATAACGGTGGAGACACACATGAGGTCTGCTATCTCTTCATAGTGAATGATTTAATAGAATCAACAATAATTTGCAATTGAATAATCACATTTTCTCGAATTTAAAGCTTATTTTCAATTTTAGGTGTAAATGTTACTGAACATTAATTGTAGAGATTTTTATGCTCAATCTACTCCACTTGATTTTCTTTGTTTCAATTGTATCTGAAGCCTGATAATTGGGAATCTATCTGCATTGATGGGGCGGAGCTCCTGAAATTTTTACAGATATGGGACTTGTGGCAGTTGATAGAGCTCATCGATGACTATTTTAGGTATGAATTTGATCAAAATCGTTGAAGCCGTTTCCGAGAAAATCACGAAAAACCCTGTTTTTGACAACATGTTCACCATTTCAGCCGCCATCTTGAATTTCATTTGATCGAAATTGTTCGTGTCGGATCCTTATAGTGAAAGGATCTCAAGTCCAAATTTCAAGTCATTCCGTTGATTGGGAGATGAGATATCGTGTACACAGACGCACATACACTCATACACACACACACACACACACACACACACACACACACACACACCACACACACACACACACACACACACACACCACACACACACACATACAGACCAATACCCAAAAACCAGTTTTTGGACTCAGGGGACCTTGAAACGTATAGAAATTTAGAAATTGGGGTACCTTAATTTTTTTCGGAAGCAATACTTTCCTTACCTATGGTAATAGGGCAAGGAAAGTGAAAAGCAGTTGTATGTTCCTTCTCGTTCATCATCACAGAAAAAAATGTTTCATGTTTGGCTTTGTTAGCAGTGAATTTCATGATTAGATGGTAAGTTTCAATGGGTGATAGTGTAGTCAATGACAAATGGAAAAAACAACACGAAGCAGTATATCTCATGATGTGGTCATTAATTGAAAATAAATCAAGATTGATTGACAATTAGGTAATACGGTACTGGATAATATATTCCTGGAATAGAATAGTTATGAGACTGATATAAGCTAGCTTATCCTGCTTGACTAATAGTAAAATCGGACTAGATAATTTAACGGATATCGAATCCAATATCAAACCAAAATTGTTGATTCAATGATATTTGGATACACGATTTCAAATGCATGACGTTTGAAAGCTTTGGTATACAACATCGTATCATCCCTTCATTTGTATATAATAATAGACTAAGTTATGTCTGGGACACATCAACTGATCTAAACGTATGTTAAATTGAACAATATCAATAACTGCAATACTCTCACTCGTAAACTAATGTTCCAAGCAGCAAGCTAGGTGATTGCACGAGAACAAACTTAAATCCTTAACAAGATTCTGTATGAGAAGATCCCGTATAAAAATGTTACATAAGTAGCTAAAGATCATATATGAGTAGAAATCTATCCAAGATTCGATATAAGTAGCACCAGTAAGAATAGACGATCTAAAACGGAAGATTTTTGTAGGGAGGTAACAGCATGGACAAATAATACTAGTTTAACCTAATTTCTTGTTTAACAGCGACCGTGGAAATCTGAGATTCAAGACAATCTGAGAAAATCTTAGAAGGTCAATCTATGATAATCTAAGGAAATCTATGGAAGTCCAAGATAATCGATGATAATCTCATTTTGGACAAGAAGATCAGCGGAAAAATTAAACTAGATATGAAAAACTGGACGTACAGAAATTTCTTCTTTCATTTAGATATATAAGACTCAAGATTTCTGCTCCAGCATTGTTTTTTCATTTTTCAGTGGACTTGCTTACTTCTATTTGCATATCTATTCCTCTGTTTCCTTCCCCCCATTTCTCCCTTCCCTTTTTCCCTCATCACTTCTCTCTTCTCTTCTTTGCCTGCCTATTACATGGTGAACCATAGTTGGCTAGTATCTCCTCTCTATTTTTTTTCTCTTCTCCAACACACCCAACCACAAAGCCCATGTTTTTTTATATTTGTAGTATTTTTCGTTTTGTAATTCTCAGTTATTTTGTTCTGTTTTGTTTCGTGTGTTTTTAATAAATTGAAATTAAAATTGAATATAATATTTAGATACACATATTATTTTATTCATTAATTGGAATAATGGATCCAATATCATTAAAAACTCGCTTTTCAATGCATGATCTTTGAAAGCTTCGAAATACAACATCTTATCAAACCACCTGTATTTTAATAGTGTGTCATTTAACAAATCTGGAAGCATGTTGAATTGAACGAGATCAATCTTGAAAATGACGGTTCAAGATAGAAGCTAGATGAATGTACTGAAGTGAACAAATAGTACCTCAAGTCACAAGGACGGGAAGGGACCGTTCACAGGCGAGAATGATGTTAGCCGAGACTAGAATTTCATTCAAGCACTGCAAAAGACATTCACGCCCGAGTAGCTTACTCTATTTTTTGTCATAATAATCAAGAAAAGGATAATTGAAAAACAGAAAACATTACCTGCTTCTGCTAACATTACTACAAGCATTCTATAACATAACCTAGTTTACAAGTTTCGAATCAGGAATTTCTTGGTTGTAGTTGACAAAACTTCCACCTGAAGCTCTAAAAGGCGGTTTTTGTACCAGTTCTGCTGTTCCTAATTCGGAACTAGGAAACATACTCGACTGTAAAGAAAACATATGATTTTGTTACAGTATAGTATGCTGTAATGAGAATCATATGTTCATTTGTTCTACAATCAGCTGTTTACCGCCTTGATTTCATGGATGTAAAACAGCTGAATTGAATGACTATGACAAAAGATCCACAAGATTCTGAATAGTAAACGTAGTGCTAGCATACAAGATTACCCGGTCAGAATCAGAAGGTTTCTGTAGTGAGAATTAAATCTACAAATAGGTTCTGAATAAAAAGCAAATTCGTATGGCTTTTGTTGGTGGGGTCCCTTGCGGGAAGGTCCCACCTCGCCAGAATATATAATTTAAGCTGTCAATGGGCCTTACGACTGTCATACTTCAGCCGGGACTGACAACTTAACGTGCCCCTCCGATAGCACGGGAACGATCTGGTTAAAAAACGTTTGGTAATGACAGGGTTTAAACCCGGGATCTCTATGCTGATACGCAAGCACTCCACTGAATAGTATCTATAGATTCTGAATAGTATAGAACTACTATAGAACCTCCTCCTTCTTTAATAGGATAGAACTACTTGTATAGCAAGAGATCTGGATCTGAATGAGAAGATCCATATACGAAG
>NW_024093942.1:0-11606 GCF_014356525.2 Nilaparvata lugens | reverse complement strand
TATTCAGAATGATTAGTAAGCTATTCCTTGCTTGTGATTGTGGAGAGGCTAGACAGACGATGAAGCACATCATCAGAAATTGTAATATAAGTGCCTACCAAGGCGATTTAAATGATTTTATCTCGGCTTCTCCACAATCACTACACTACATTGACAACCTCGACATCTAAATTTACTAGTAGTTCTGTGAACATAGACCTCACGCAGTATTCTCATCCACAAGACAGCAGAATGATGTCAACTGTTTTAAATGTTAACAACTCAGTTCACGTTTGAATTTGTATTCCATATGATATAATTCATCCATTTCCGTGATGATCTTTCAATCTGATGAAAATAATTTTTTAAATCAAAAATATTATAATTTCTCCAGCATTATTTAGTCATTTGTTTATTTTTATTCACCTATTAAATTCGTTTTTTCGAATGTGAGAATATGATACTGATGGGCACGCATAATAATACCATGACTGCAAATCAAATATTGAAACCAAAGACCTTAAGACCAAATTTATTAAAAAAAATGTCGATAACTCGATCCTTTTAGATTATATTAGATTGAACATAACTTATCATACACATGATGAACATATGTGTTTGTCAACTTCCGTTCAATCTATTAAGTTATAACCATTTTGTTAATAACTTTGGTGTGAACCCAGCTTAAAGATGCATACCTCTTTAATGGCTTTGATTGAAACTATAGACCTTATACAAATACAATAATAGACTGGCTTCTCCACACATCTGTGTAATCACTTGTCAGCTGATTTATGATGAATAATTCTATAGTCTGATTTTTACTCTAATATTGGTGTATGAAGGAGGCTCCTTTTTCCTTTTATATTATCCTTGAAATGCAAAATTTCCAAAAACCTTGTATATACGTCGACGCGCAATTAAAAAAGGAACATACTGTCAATTTCATGAAAATCTATTTCCGCGTTTCGCCGTAAATGCGCAACATATAAACATATAAACATTTAAACATTAAGAGAAATGCCAAACCGTCGACTTGAATCTTAGACCTCACTTCGTTCGGTCAAATATATTTACAGTATTTATTAACCTGACAACGGTTTCATGACCAGATTTTTCTTTGACTACCTATGTATTTGTGTGCGTCTATATATTATGACATACTCTAATAATAATAAGTAAGCTATGGAAATTTGTGAACTTATAAGATTATATTTGAAATTTCATTAGAGTTGTACCGTATCTTGAAAGGAAGTTCAAGCTGATAGATGTATCATATACTGCTTAACGATCACAAATATATCTATAGTACAATCTGTGAGAATGATGTACTATATCATAGTTTTAATAGTTTTAGAGTGCACAACACTATTGTTATCAGTGACTCGTTTTGTTTGTAGGATGAGATGTTAGTTTTATGCTGTAGTAAAAATTGAGCTACTGAAAAATATTACTATGAAAGTTACAAAAAATCACCACTATTATAATCTCACTCCATCTCTTCCATTTCATTTCATCTCTCTGCATCTATCTTTGTTCAACTTCCTCTATTTCTTCCCTTTTTCATTCCCCGTTTGATAATAAAACTGAGTTCACTATCAATAAAAATAACTTGAAACCAAGTTTAGCCTAAATTTTTTAACTCTGTTAAAAGAGTCAAGCTAATAACCTCTGTCTAGTACGACATATAGGTCCCGACTTTTTACATGGAATTGGGTGTATCTGAAGGTAGGGATCTTAACATTAACAACAACATTTAAGTAAGTTAGTATACAGGTAGGACTAAATAATTATAATATTCGATTAAAAATTTCCTAAAATTAGAGTTGCATAAATTGTAGTTTGTTCCTATTCATCTCAGAATAACTTCAGAACAGTTCAGAACCCATTAAATGTAGCTCCATTCATCTTAGAATAGGAGATGAATGTCAATTCATTTTGAATGTTGAGTTCATTTTTCAAAAATAAAAATTTTTATTCGCAATTTAAACATTTTTTCTTTACTCAAGCACAAGCCTAAGACTCGTTTGGTCATCACCCTCAGAAAAAACCCGTAGTTCAATAAATCTTTCCAAGATAAGTTATATTTTATTGCCAATAAACATATACAATGCAGTAATAGACAAAAGTCACGATATAATAGAAGTAACAAAATCATAAGTGTAACATTATCTCAATATAGCTTATTTAATGAACAAGACACAAACTCTACTCTTCTATACAATAGTATTACATTCAAGAAACTCTTGCACTGTATGGAAGGACTTGGATGTAACCCATTTGCTAACTACCATCCTGAAACGACCAACTGGAAGCGCTCTAATTTCTAGCGGCAGCCTGTTGAATAATTTTATTTGCTGGAAAAAGTGGCTTGAGTAAGTTTTCCTCAGTCAAACGTGAGGCACTGTTAAATTCTCCCTATTCCTAGTATTGAAATTGTGGGTATTTGACTGGATATTGCTATTATATAGATTACATTCAGAAACCTCATTCTAATACACTATTATACTATAGATTATTCTTCTTATTCAAACCTAAATCATACACACAAGATAAATACAAATAAACAAATTAACACATGCAAAACAATAACAATACCAAATAAAGAACTGTGGTGCAATAGAAATGGCTATTGATAGGCCTACTAATAGAATGTTATTCTATTAATAATTTGCCGCACTGTTGTTTTTATTATATTTGAACACATTTCAATAATTTACCACTCCAAATACAACCAAAATCAAGAAAGGGATCAGTAAAGCTGCGTTAACACAAAACTAATTAACAAAATGTTTATTTATCCGTCCTTATAGATTCTATTAGATTGAACATAACTTATCATACACATGATGTGCATATGTGTTTGTATCAAGCTCCGTTTAATCTAATAGAATCGATAAGGATGGAGAAGTAAACATTTTGTTAATAACTTTGGTGTAAACGCAGCTTAAAAAATCTGGTGTGGCGCACTCACACAACTTTCCTTGCCGTTATGAAAATTGATCACGTGACGCTAGTGTTCCCGCGCATAGTCTACTATTCAAAGATTTGAGCCAGCTGGTGACAGGGGAATAACGCTGGAGAAACATAGTGAATCTCTTCATAGTGAATCATTTAATAGAATAAACAGTTGCCAACAGTTTGCTATTGGATAATTACATTTTCTCGAATTTCGAGCTTATTTTTAATTTCAGGTGAAAATGTTACTGAATATTAATTGTAGAGATTCTCATGCTCAATCTTTTCCACTCGGAATTTTTTGTTCAAATTGTATCTGAAGTCTGATAATTGAGAATCTAAAATCAAACTTTGCATAGATGGGGAGGATCTCCTGAAATTTTTACAGATATGGGACTTGAGGCAATTGATAGAGCTTATCGATGACTATTTTAGGTATAACTTCAATCAAATCGTTGGAGCCGTTTTCGAGAAAATCGCGAAAAACCCTGTTTTTGACAACATTTTCGCCATTTTAGCCGCCATCTTGAATCGCATTTGATCGAAATTGTTCGTGTCGCATCCTCATAGTGTAAGGACCTTACGTTCCAAGTCAGTCAATTTCAAGTCAGTCCGTTAATTGGGAGATGAGATATCGTGTACACAGACGCACATACACTCATACACACACACACACACACACACACACACACACACACACACACACACACACACACACACACACACCACACACACACACACACACACACACACACAACACACACACACCACACACACACACAACACACACACACACACTCACAAACACACACCACATACAGTACACATACACACTACAGACCAATACCCAAAAACCACTTTTTTGGACTCAGGGGACCTTGAAACGTATAGAAATTTACAAATTGGGGTACCTTAACTTTTTTCGGAAAGCAATACTTTCTTACCTATGGAAATAGGACAAGGAAAGTAAAAAAATGAACAAAATCTTCAAGGCACGTTTTTCAGTCTAAATAAGATAATTAATTAACCAAAATTTGAGTTGGGCTCATCGTTTTATTCAATCATATATTTTATATGACTCAATTTTGAGGTCACAGGGATTTGTTTTATAGTACTATATTCTTAAACACAAACTCGCGGATTGGAGTAGGCTATAGGATGAAATTATATGCTTCACAAACAGGCGAAAGATGAATATTATAATAATTATTTTTTCCTTAATATTACAGTAACGTATTTTGTCTACAATGAAACTAAATATTTGTTAAAGTAAATGACATTGATGTTGTCAATAACCCTATACTGTATTATATTGGTGGATGGGAGATAAATTATAATTATCAGTTTCTCATTTAAATTTACAGTCACGTATTCTATCTTCAATAATACCAAAAATAGAAATAGATGTTCTCAATACCATAATATCCAGTGGTATTGAAAACATAGTGTGTAATTCCGAAATGTGAAAGTGACCCAAACCTAGACATTTGAACTGTCGTATGAATTAGAATTGGAACCGTTCTGGGCGGCTTTAGTCTGTGGAAATAATTTGCAGACTACAAAAAAACCCGGAAAGCTTTAGGAACCACAGTCATAACACAAGAAACAGAAACCTTCTTTTTACGAACGTGGCTTGGAAGGCAATATATCAACGTCACTTCAACCACCTAGCACCAAAACTCCACTATCTACTCCCTGCACAAATCAAGTCATAGAAATCCCAAGAATATTCAAAACTGCCGCTAAGAACTGGATTATTTCAACTGGATGTCGTCCATATAGGAAACATAATCTCAAACAATATGTGAGCTCACTTACCCAACGTATTTGCAGTTTGCACCCTCACCCAGAATCTATTACTACTAACACCTACTCTAGTACATGGGTTTCCCATAGTTGAGTAGGTTAATTTCCAAAAAAAATTAAATTCCATATTTTTTATAGACCTATTGTATTGTATTTTAGATATTTTGTACTTTTTATGTTTTTAATTGCTTGTTTGTATTTTTTTAAGGAAGTAAATTTATTTAGTAGCCTATTTATTTTATTCATTACTTTTCTAGAAGTTGTGTTATGTTAAATGATTGAATTAATAAATAAACATAAATTTATTTTTCTCTTTATTATGGAGAAACACCACAACTAAATAAATAAATAAACATTAATGTATTTTAGCCTCGTGTCTAGAGCACATTACTTTTTTTAGCCACGCCAATCATTCAACAACAAATTATTTATTTATTTTCTAGTAAAACTGTTGTTAATTGGTGGATAAATTTGATTCGTTATGTTAAATGATTGAATTGATAAATAAACATAAATTTATTTTTCTCTTTATTATGGAGAAACACCACAACTAAATAAATAAAAATTAATGTATTTTAGCCTCGTGGCTAGAGCACAACATTTCTTTTTTTAGCCACGCCAATTATTTATTTATCTTCTTGTAAAACTGTTGTTAATTGGTGAATAAATTTGATTTGATTTTGATCTTCTCTCTATTATGGATAAGCATCACGACATCTACACCTCCTTTACAATCAACTCCTGCAAATTTATGATAGATGTGAATTTTCAAATAAAAATCTTGATTTTTCAGTTTATCAGAAGCCAAAAATGCCGCTGAACACACAAGAAATACTGGAATTGATAACTATCATCTGTGAGAAACGCAACGTGCAAGTTTGTGTGACTCAGTCCCTAAGAGGAGCTGCCATAACTGCTGCGGGGGCATTATTTGGAAGCCTTATTATGGGTCCTTTGGGCTTAGTTATGGGTAAGCTGACGTTCATTCGTTTATTAATTACATCCATTCAACAGATGGAAATGAATTGCAAGTTGCATTTGTTCAAATGCTAATTGATGAATAATATTAAACGGAAATCCCAATTAAATGCTGTAAATCACCATTTTAATCTAATTGTTTACCCTGTTGTCAATATTTGCTGTAGCAGAAGTCTTCGGGGTGATTTACAGCATTTAATTGGGATTTCAGTTCAAATTATACATTCATTTACATCTATATAATATACTAACCGTCAGGCTCGCTTCGCTCGCCATATCCGTCAAGCCAGGGGGCTCCGCCCCTGGACCCCCGACTGGATCGTCCATGAATGAGATCAGCAGCATTTTTCATTTGAGCATTTTTATCATATGTTAGAACAATCCAGTCGGGGGTCCAGACTAAACGTCTGGCTAAACGGATATGGCGAGCGAAGCGAGCCTGACGGCTAGTAATATAATATTCCCAGGATTGAAGTAGCAGTGCCCAATCAATTTTTCCGCGATAAATGCATTTAATCTTCAACTTGGTGCCAACCTAACAAAGTCAACTCAACTTAATGCCAACCTGACAAAATTATTATTTAGTTGCCAGTTAACAACTGTTTCGAAGAGGTACTCTATCTAGATTATAGTTCTATAGTAACATATGATATGGAAATTTCAATTATAATTAAGAGATTGGGAGAAGAAGAATATACATGCTAAAAGACGAACTTTAACCCTTAAAAACAACCCTTAGAGTTAAAATATTGCCAAAAGATTTCTTAGTGCGCCTCTAAAGGGCCAACTGAGCATACCTACCAAATTTGAATGTTTTTGGTCCGGTAGATTTTCAGTTATGCGAGTGAGTGAGTGAGTGAGTGAGTGAGTCAGTGCCATTTCGCTTTTATATATTCTATATAATATATATAAAAGCGAAATGGCACTCACAGAACTAAAATCTACCGGACCAAAAACGTGTCCAGATCCCCTGGCTAGACGGATATGGCGAGCAAAGCGAGCCTGACGGCTTGTTTATGATGAAGTCTACTTCATGTTCTGTGTAGTTGAGAAGTTGATATTGTGGTAATTATTTATATTAGATGAAAAAAAAAGAATATAACAACCGAAACCGGTCTTTCTACTTTTAATAAAATCTTTTGTTTTTGACAATTTCTTAGTATTTTTATCTAATAAAGTCTTCTTCAAGTTATGAGTCAATGATTGGGAGAGGGTCATTGATTCTACAAGACTTAACCTATTTCGGACTATGTGTACGGTAACCTTATTTAAATTTGGGAGAGGAATAGCACAAGGTTACCTTATTTTTCTCCCCCTATCATTTCACTTTCCTTCCCCTATTACCATAGGTAAGGAAAGTATTGCTTTCCGAAAAAAATTAAGGTACCCCAATTTCTAAATTTCTATATGTTTCAAGGTCCCCTGAGTCCAAAAAACTGGTGTTTTTGGGTATTGGTCTGTATGTGTGTGTGTGTGTATGAGTGTATGTGCGTCTGTGTACACGATATCTCATCTCCCAATTAACGGAATGACTTGAAATTTGGAACTTGAGGTCCTTCCACTATAAGGATCCGACACGAACAATTTCGATCAAATGCAATTCAAGATGGCGGCTAAAATGGCGAAAATGTTGTCAAAAACAGGGTTTTTCGTGATTTTCTCGGAAACGGCTCCAACGATTTTGATCAAATTCATACCTTGAATAGTCATCGATAAGCTCTATCAACTGCCACAAGTCCCATATCTGTAAAAATTCCAGGAGCTCCGCCCCATCAATGCAAAGTTCGATTTTAGATTCCCAATTATCAGGCTTCAGATACAATTGAAACAGAAAAAATCAAGTGGAGTAGATTGAGCATGAAAATCTCTACAATCAATGTTCAGTAACATTTTCACCTAAAATTGAAAATAAGCTTTAAATTCGATAAAATGTGAATATTCAATTGCAAATTATTGTTGATTCTATTAAACCATTCACTATGAAGAGATAGCAGACCTCATGTGTGGTTCCAGCGTTATTGTCCTGTCACCAGCTGGCTCAAATCTTTGAATAGTAGACTTGAGATGCGCAGGAACACTAGCGTAGGTGATCAATTTTAATAACGGCAAGGAAAGTTGTGTGAGTGCGCCACACCAGATTTTTTGATGATGTACTTATTGTATGAATCAATAAAGAATCAATAACAGCATCATCCGGAAACTGTTTTCCACTTATTTGTTAGCTGAGAATGATGCATATGACTTGCACACTTTTCAATTCAATTCGAATTCATTATATTTTCAGGAATGAAGAGTGCATGCTATTAGTTCCTTTGAAAATTTCTCCCTTAATATTGAACTATGGTGACACAGCCTACTATAGATAGAAGGCCGGAACATGTTCAATGTGGCAACGTGTGGTTCAGGCCGGAACATGTTCAATGTGGCAACGTGTGGTTCAGGCCGACCATGCTTTATTTGATATGCATAGACTCATTACCCCATTAGAAAATTGTATTTTGTAGAATTATTTGTATTAATGTATATTGTGAAATCATTTGTATTTGTTAGTAGGGATAGTAATTATTTGATTTATGTCAATAATGTGATTATAAACTCACAAATATATGTAAAGATAGATTAAACTATTGCTATTGGATATCAATTCTGTGAATTTTGTTGTATTTGTTATGCCTGTATATAATTGAGTTAATGGACAAAGTGAATGAATTATCATTATTCCAGCAATTTATTCTTTCAATAACCTATCAATTCATTATTATTGAATGAAAAAGGCTAGGAAATTGTCAAAAAAACACTGATTTATTGATAATTGGAAAGACGGTTTCGGTTATTACACCATTGTCAATCTCTGATAAACTCAGATATTCAGAATTGACAATGGTGTAATAACCGAAACAAGTAATAAACTCAGAGATTATCAGAGATTGACAATGGTGTAATAACCAAAACCGGTCTTTCCAATTATTAATAAATCAGTGGTTTTTTGACAATTTCCTAGTCTTTTTCATTCAATATGAATAATTAACACAATATCAACTTCTCAACTACACAAAAAAAATCATTATTAATATGAATTTTCACTTCTCTTTATAAGGCTACTTTGAAATTATTAAAACAAATATAAATCTTCAAGTACCGTACACTTTGTATTTTTTCTTCCAAAACACGACTAGTTCCAACTCATCTGAAGCCATTTTTCCTAAATAAAAAAGTTGAAACAAGTCTTGTTTTTAAAGAAAAAAGAATATAAAGGGTAGGGTACTTGATGTGTTTTAATATAATTGATAGTATTATTACGAACAAAAACGAAATGGTAGTAGAATATATTCCCTTTGATAGATATTATTGAATTATTGATTATCTTTAAGGTCTACAGTTAGTTATAGATGCACAAAAAAGCGAATGCATGGATTCAGAAGTTCTTAAAAAGAAGACAATATTCGACTTTTATATTTCTATTTTATATTTAGAAGGTACTATTCAATACTTTCATCTATTAATAAAATAAATTTGATCATTAAAATTGTTCGTAGGAAATACAGACACAGAAAGTAGTACAGTGAAATATATTGCCAAGCTAGGCATTATACTTGAAACTCCTAGAACTAAAGTTAAAATTTGACTATCAGTTAATATTATATATTTTTTAGTATCATTGAATCGAATTTCTCAGTATTGGTATTTGATAAAGGGCATAAAGCTGCTAGTTAATCGGCAGTCCACCCAAGTGAATTCAATTTGCTCGGCTTGAAGCTGAGCTTGACTGCGACGTTGCCAAGTTGTGCGCTCCAGACTTTATCAAAGTAAGCCATGATAGTGAGGTCCACGTTATAATGGCAGTGTTTGATTAGCAATGTATTGCTATCCTTGTCTATCATTCAAAAAAGCCGATAGCGCCATCTCTTTCTCGCTTTGCTCTGTTGTCAAATCGTCTTTTAACAATGTAGGATTAATAATTAATCAAAAAAATATATTTTTATTATGAAAATTTATTATACAATTATTGAAAAATGAAAATTCTTGCTTATAAAATAGAATGATTATTTTAAACAAGAATGAACAGTTAATTTCTCTTCTTCTTGCCTTCATGGATTAGGCTTTTGCCTGTTCCGACTCACAACAGCATTCTACAAAAAATTTAAATGTTTTGGAGGAATATATTATATCTAAAATTTATAGCTTATACAAGTATAAAATGTTATTAATTTTGAATTTCTTTATCAGCTTTTCTATATTCTTATTTGATTTCCTCTATTGCCATCTTTTCCGAGGTCTACCAATGTCTCTTTTTCCTATCGTAATTTGAAATAAAATGGTAATTTAAAATTTTTAAAGGAATTCTTTCCGTTGGCATTCTTATAATATGTTCCCTCCACTCGTTTCGATGACATACAACTTTTTCATTCATGTTGAAGGCACCCAATTATCTTCTTATTTCTTCATTTCTTTTGTGGTCTCGTCTGTCACAGCCCTTCGTTCTGCGTAGGAATCTCATTTCTGCTGCCTGCAGCCTGCTCCCTGTGATTTCGTGGTGATCCATGATTCACTTCCATACAGGAGAACAGGGGCAGCCATCACTCTGTAGAACTTCATTATAGTTTCTTTCCTCGCTTTCTTCCCTAAAGTTTGCTGATGTTACCACATATCGATTGGAATTTTCCGATTTTCCTTTCAACATCTAAATCATCTTGAAACTGATATCACAACCAAGATAGCAGTATTGTGACACTTGCTCTAATACTTTGTTATCAATAACTATCTTTGATCGTGTGGGATACTTGCCAGTGAGCCATAATATTACACACACTGTGCCAGTGAATGCCACAGTTAATATTGCATCTATAACCTGTATCAGCTACCGTCTATAGAAGACATTGACAAGATCGGCAACGTTGTTCTCCTATCTTTCTCCAGTGCCATTATAACGTGGACCTCACTATAGCCTGCGGAACTGACTTAATTGTAGCATAATCATCTTTTTTTACAATAATGATCAATTTTGTTTCATTTCGTTAACAGGTGCAGTAGTGGCTCAATAGGCGCCATATCAACAGGGGAAAACTATCGTCCATTGCCTCAGATTCTGATGAACGACATCACGCATGCGCAGAGAGAGGAGATCACCATCCGAATTAACAGAGTCATCGCAGATTTGGATGTCACCGATTTGAGAACGGTCATGATGCTAGCTATGTCGCAGTCTGTGTCAGATGTCGTCATCAGGGAGTTGGGATGTTATGTGCAACGTGAACTGTCTTTGGCTCTCAAACATAATTAAATTAGAGGAAGTTTTTAATTGTTAAGATGTGGGAAGTTTCTTGATACTAATAATATACCGGTGTTTCAAAAAGAATGACCCAAAGTTCGGATGTTATGTGCAACGTGAACTGTCTTTGGCTCTCAAACATAATTAAATTAGAGGATGTTTTTAATTGTTAAGATGTGAGGAGTTTGATACTAATAATATACCGGGTGTTTCAAAAAGAATGACCCAAAAAACAGATATATTTAATTTTTTAAATGGTGCACACAAACCAATTTTACATCAAATCACTCACAGAAGTATCAAGTTTATGATGATGTAAAGTGTGCCCTCCTCTTGAGGCTCGGACGACATCTAGACGGTAGCCAACTTCATCCCAGACTGTTCGCAAGATGTCTTCTCGGACTGTTGCTACTGCATCAGTTACCCTGGTTTTTATTTAGCTCTTCAATATCAAGGTGTCAAGGGAGGAACCTTAACACGATCTTAACGTATCCCCACAGGAAAATCACACGGTGTTATGTGAGGAGACCTTGGAGGCCAGGAATGCACAGCCAATCTTGCGGTCCTTTGCGCCTATCCAACGTTGAGGAAGTTGGTGTTTAGGTAATGGCGTACA